>NW_020926074.1:0-58481 GCF_003984885.1 Neopelma chrysocephalum
TCTTCCTCATACAAAGAATGTTTGCCTAGGAATTTCAAAGAAGAAAGTCTAGTTTAAGAGTATAATTATTAGGACTATTAGTTATTCAAAGGTATAAATGAGCATTTTTATAGCACAGAAAATGATTCTAAAATCACTAGTGATGACTATGCTTTGACCTTTCCCTCCTGTCCCTCTGATTACACCATTTTTGTCTAAGGGAGTATTCTTCACACTAAAGTCTGGCCTAGGGGCTAAAAAACTCCTCCCAAGACTGTTGTTATTTTCATAGAATGGTTTGGGTTCGAAGGAACCCTAAAGCTCATCTCGATCCACCCCCTGCCATGGGCAGGGACACCTTCCACTGGCCCAGGTTGCTCCAAGCCCTGTCCAACCTGGCCTTGGACACCTCCAGGGATGGGGCAGCCACAGCTTCTCTGGGCAACCTGTGCCAGGGCCTCACCAGTTCAGGATAAGAAAAACCTTCAGAGATCCATTCCCCCAAGCCAAAGCTCTCTCTCCACCCAGTGTTAGAGCCTGGAAACAGCTGATGTGAACATATGGCTCTGTGTGCAAGTGCTCATATCCAAGCTGCAGAGTCTGTGGACTTCCCAATGCTCCTGACCCTTCCCAAAGATGCATCCCTGTCCGTTCTCACCCCTGGCCCCAAGGATCTGTTAACCAGGTCTGGGTCACACAACAAATGTGCCTTGTGGGTGAGGAAATTTTCATCTTTGTAGGTAAAGGTCACGTGTGTCAGACTAGGGGCTCACATGCCTGGAAGCTGTTTGTTGTGAGCATCTCCTCACCTCTTATGTGCAACTTCTGTTGTCTTATGGGACCTTGTTTTTTTGAAGTTTCTGATTCACACCCTTTCTCCTTTTCATGCAGCCCTAAGAAACTCTAGTCATAAAAGATGTTCTTTTGGTCCATACCAGTCAGCAGCAGGCCTGTAACCCCCAAAGCTATAACCAAAGTTACATTTGTTGCAGTGAATAAGATAAAGTGCATGGGCTCCTAGATGAATTGAAAAGTACTTGAGAAGGATCCCATCACTTTATTGTCAAAAATTATTACCCAAGAAATAAGACACAACAAGGCAAGTCCTTTGCTAGTGAAATTCTGCATGGGTTGCTTGGAACGGCTCCTCAAAGATCCATCCCTCCTTCTCTGCCATGTGTCAGCAAGGGATTTTTGCTTCCCCTCCCTCCTACTTTGCTTTATGAAACCTTCTGCCTGCCTCCTACAGGACAAGTTGCAGCTTTTTTCCCTTTAGCAAAAAGGAAGGAAAAAGTCAGATGTTCACATGTTTGTGGTTCTCATCCAGAGCAGGCCGGTTGCCTCCCTTTCTGCTGCCTCCTACTTCCCGATACCAGGAGCCAGGTACTTTTGGAAAAGAGATGAAATTGCAGCACAGGAAGTTCCCAGGAGTCCAAGGCAGATGCCAACAGGAGATATCACAGAGCAGTCACAGCATCCCCGGGCACTGTTGCCTTTCAGCTGTCGGGGGCCGCAGACCCCCAGAGTGACCGGAGCACAGACAGTGTCTGTGTCTGCTCGGGCATCTTGGGAGAGGGCTCACAAGGAGTTATTCCTCCTTCTCTGTACCTTGGTGATCCGAGATGTTCAACTCTAAGAGGTGCAAAAGAGAGACCTTAAAAAGCCCTCAAGGTCTGATGTAAAGTGGCAGTTAAAGTTTTTGATGGTTTTAAGTTCAGGATCCCTTGCATCCTCAGGGAGTTCAGCATCAGATTCAGTGCCAAAACTTTGGAGAATACTTGGCCCAACATGTTCAATAATTCAGTTTTTTTCAAAGGATTCCAAGTGAGTCAGATGATTTAGGGGTGAGAGCTAACACACCATTCCCTACTAAGTACATGGAAGAAAGTATGGCATTTTTTACTATCACAAACATTAATTGCTTGATTTTTTCTCAGTATTTCTACGTCTTACTACATCAGCTGCAGTACAATTCCAGTTTGGAAAAAGAGCATAAGGAACCAATTTCACCATCAGCACTTTTATTTACACAAAATGCCAATATTTACAATATTTAATCAACTTACATTATATGACAGCTTTCTGTAAATCTAAGTGATTTGATTGCATGTTTCAAATGGTTGTATGGGCTTGTATTGTATTTTTCATTTTATTTCAGAGTCTCTTATGTTTGTCTAGGCATCACCATGGTTATTTCTCTGCTAGATTTTTGTTAACTGTAGAATGACTTCTACAGTCCAGCTCTTCAGAAAACTAACTTGCATTTCTGTGGAAGAGTTCACTAACATGATGATGATGATGTCTAGCGTTCAACTGAAAATCTGAACTACTTTGCTAACTCCTGAAAATCTCTTCATCTGGATGCTACTGAAAGAGAACACTGGGCTTTAGAAAAGATGAGCTGGTTAACATTTCTTTACCAATAGTACTTTAAGTGTTGTTCAATTCGGTCACTGTGAGGAAATCTGAGATTTGTGGGTTTGCTTGGTATTTTGTCATGATGGTTCTGCTCTAATCTGTTTTGCTTTTTGGTTTCTTTTTTTTTCATTGTTTTCTTACTTTAACTTAGTGAGGTCCATGTGTTGTGCTCAGCCATCGTTTTACCTCTCTATAGTCCTCAGCTCTCATCCTGGATCAGGGAGGCTTCAGACCCTTTTGAACTGTGTGAAGCATTAAATCCCCATTACAAATGGTGCCTTAACCCAGTTTAAGTCTACAGTTTTTTTCTGAGGGCCACAGAGCCCCAGGGTGTTCTCTGGCAAAAGTTTACAGCTCCTTGTAGGCAAAGGTTCCACTTTCACCTTTCTCCTGGGGATCTGCTGCCTGTCGCTTTGACAGCTTCTCCTCCAGCTGGGAATGTTTCTCAGAAGCCCTTGTCATTGAGGGCTGCTGTGGGCAGGGTGGGAATGCAAAGAGGTCCTGGAGCCCAGTAGGACTCAGAAGGTGCAACATCTGCATTTCTATGGACTGGAGACACCTGCGACTGATCAGACACAAGAGCTTCACTCATCACCGACGGAAAGCAAATTCTGGCCTGGGAAAACCAAAGTGTTGCCTTTCATTTTTCAGCCTCTTCTGGTTTTACAGAGGCTGAGACTGCTGCAGCCACCATGAACTTTGAGACTTGGCTCTCAAAACACCTCCAGACACCTTCTCAGCCCTTTTGCTGCCAGCAGGTCGTAGCACAGTATGTTTTGTGGCTTCTCATTTTAAAAAGGCCCATACCACCCATAATGTGAACTGAAATAAAACCTTTTAAGTAATTTTTAGGCAAATTTTCACCTCTGGTACATCAAGTTTGATCTTACTCCCCTTTGATGGGCCTCACCCATAGAGTGTGGTATCTAAGATCTGTCCTGCTGAGCAAGTCAAAATGGTGAGAGCTCTCTCCTGTGGTAGAGAACATTAAAAGTACCTGAAAGAATAAACACCTTTCCAAGAGGTTAAATGGAAAAACATCACAAAGAACAAGGAAATCTGAACAGCAGGGAGAATATTTTGCATTTCCCCTCATATTTTTATTCATGTATGGGGATAGGAGTGTTTTTGCTTCTGGTCTACACATTTCTTGCTCCTGCAGAAATGTATGGGAATGCCCCAAGCAACGTTCAGTATCTGAAAGGTTTCAGTGCCCAAACACAAAGGATGGTGAAGCTTCATAGCCGGAAAGGCTCTGGCAGCACCAGGCAGGACTCCCAGCCTCATTCCTGAGCATATTGGCTCAACTGGATGAACATCTCCCCTTTCCAGCTCAGCCCCTGAACACACACACATCAAAGCCTCAGTTTTACCCTTGCAGGAAGCCTTGGGGTTTTTTTCATGTGATGCCCCACAGTCTTGTAGGGCCAGAATTCCTCCCCCTCAAGTCTTTAGCTGCTTCTGTGCCCAGCACAGCACCCTGACCTGGGGTTTATTTAGTTCTCTCTTTCAGAGGAGAGCAGGGAAGTTTGTTGCCAGGTGCTGTTAAGATGGGTCTGGCTGTGACGTGGCTCGTGCTGCTCATTTCTTTCTGTTGTGAACCCGACTGGGTGTCAGAGCTCTGTCTGTGACCATCACAGAGCTCTGTCTGTGACCATCGCTGCCTGTGCGGGATGCCCTGGGCAGGGCCTGCCTTTGGAAAGAGGAGTGTACCTGTATTTGAAAGGATACTCAAAGCAAACCTCAAAAATTCTGTGAGCTTTAGTCTGGTAAAAGCAATTAAAGTATATGGAATTAGGTGAAAAATATCCCATCCTTTTTTTTTCTTAAATCAAATTTCATCAGAATACTCTTTTCAATTTAAACTTCATAGTTGAGATGATAAGCCAGATTTTATTCTACTTTTTCTTTAGAGATATTTTTATAAGATGATAAACTAATTGTTTTCTTCTTTTTAATTTAAATAATATCAAACTCCATGAGAATGGTAAATACTAAATACCTTTTTGTACTGCTGAATTCTTCTGTTGTTGTACACAGCACTAAAAATACAATGTGATATCAATATTTCTGCATTTGCTGGTAATAATCTGACCTGCCTCTTCTGTTTCCCCAAAATACTGAGAAGTTCCTGGTAAAATTACATCTATTGATGGAAACTGAATTTCTCTGTCTGATCTCTCCTGCTACCTGCTGGTCAAAGTGTTTATTGTTCTCATAATATTTTTGATTTAATGAAACCCAGTAAATAGGGCAAACAGAAGGAAAAAACCAAAGCCAAAACCAAAAAAGCCAACCAATCACCCAACCAAAAAAAACTCAAACCCCCCAGTAAATGTTGTGTCTGCACATGCCACAGATTAAACTGCTTTGCTCTTCACGTGCATTTTTGCCTTGCCAGCAGGTGCAGTTGGAAACTCTTGCTGTGTAATACAGAGGCTTTAGAAAGTGCAGGGAGCTGAAAGAAGATGAATAACTGCAGTGAGATTCAGAGAACCTTTATTTAAAGATACAAACTAAAGCAGGTGCAGAGCTGTGAGCGATTTGTACAAGAAGAAATGGAGTAGAATGTGGGGAGCACTTGTAGCACTGTTTTCATGAGTTATTAGTATTTCTAAAGGAGCTTTAAACTGCCTGTTATTCAAGAAACTTGGTGGTCAGAATGTCCTCAGCTGGAGGAAAGATGCCTTGCTGGAATTAAGGGATATGTCTGTGCCCCAAAAAGCTGTTATGTCTCAGTCAGGTCTCCCAAAGGTGGAGATGTCTTGCTAACCAAGGAGGAACACAGCACAAGCTTTCGGGCTTCAGGCACTGAAGAGGCTGATAAGAAGATGAGGGAGTGCAAGTGCCAGAGTGGCTGGTGCCCTGGGATCAGGGAACTGTGGGAAGCTGTTCCGTGCAGGAAGGCTGTACCTGAGGTGCCCTCAGGAGCTGCGTCCTGGGGAGGCTCCAGTCCTTTGAGCTGTGAGGTGTCTGAGGAGGGGGTTTCTCACTGGGGTTTCTCACATCAAGTTCTGCTCGTGGACCTGGCTCTTTCTGCACACAGGTAAGTCTGTCTGCATGGCACAAACTTATGGATAGAATACTTCTGGAATTTAATCCAGCTGGGAATTCAGAGTGCCATACAGCGGAGTCCTTCTCTCCTTTAGGCATCACAGTCCTCAGGGGGTGCTTTGAACAAGTGTGATGGGGTCCATGGTACAGGCAATCAAGGGGAAGGTGGGTGTAAAATAACTTATCCTATGGTGTCTACTCTGTGAAATAGGAGAGAGAAATTAAATTCCTTGAAAATTCCTCTGTACCAAAATGCTGCAGGGACTTGGAGGAAGATGGAATGACTTAAAGAGACAGAACTGATCTGTTTTTGTTTTAAATGAATATAAATTTTTCTATCCATTTTATATAAATATATAAAATGTTCCAGTGATATGTTACAGTAGCATCAGTGGGAGAGTTTCCATTGTTGAACAAGTTTGTGTATTTAGAACTCTGGCTGAGACTTTTAAAACTGTTTAGTCATGTGATCTGCTGCTTTCCAGCTTGTAATGAACCGAGCAGTTTTTCCTCCCTCATCTCAGTCAGCTTTTAGCAGAAAATCTTCGACTCTAGAAGGAATTGCACATACAGAGCAGCTTGGAAAGCTAATGAGTTTGTAGAGAAATCATTTCTGCATGGGCAGGCACAAAGGTTTCCTATCATTGAACTTATAATTTGAACAATAGAATTCCTCCCTTCTTCCCTCTCTCCCTTCCTTTCCTTCCTTCCCTCCTGCCTTTCCTCCTTCCTCACTTTGCTGTACAGTAATTTTGGAAATGGCACTCAAAGAACAATTCCAAATGCCAAGTATGCTATGGTGACCTACGGAGAAAAATTCAACTGGACATGGGAAGACAGGATTGTTTTGTGAAGTGCTGTGACACTGTGATGCTGGGAGTGACTTTTGTGCAGGAACCACAGACGCTCTTCAATTTAGCCATGGTCACGGAGTAAAGACACAAACCCTGCTGTACTTGCCACCAAGAAGAAAATATCATTAGCTGTTTTCTGTTGACTTCAAGTAAAGGTGCTTGAGAATTGGCTGGAATGGGAGTGGTGGACTAAACTGCTTCAGAAGGGATGCCCAGATTTTTTTTCATCTGGTCTTGAAAATCCATTCAAAATGTTTTCCTTCTCTATGGAGTGGGACATAGAAAGAAAGATACATTCCGGGGAAAAGTAAAAATTTGAAAAAAATGTTCTTTTTGCTCTAAGGAAAATCTGCACATATTCACCGATTGTAGAAACTATGACAGAATTATTGATTTCATTAAATCAAATGAAATTACTTGATTTCTTCAAATCAATGTTACCATACAGAGAAATGTTTTTATTGGCTGGTTTTAGGGGTGCTGATCTGCTTAATGGATTTTTCATGGCTTTGAATATTTAATTCCTGTGTATAGTTATCAGGTTCCTTTAAAATAAACATTACTGATACTTCCATGTGATAAGGAATAGTTAAAAATCCTAATGTGCCATGGAAACATTAAATTTCAGGAGGGGATGGAGGTGGTGTTTTTGTAAAGGGCTGAGCTGCTGTGGGCGCGTTCATTGAGACACTCAGGTTTGTGTCTGGATTTCAGCTGGCGGTGGTTTCAGGTGAGCTGCTCCTGTTTAGCTGCAGGAATATGAGGATGCCATTCCCAAGGGCCTTGCTCCTATTTACAATTCCAAAATCAGGGGGGAAATGGTTTTTCAAAGAACAAATCCCTTCCCTGCCAACTATAGTAGCCAGTGTGGGGAAGTAAAAGGCAGATAATCAGTAAAATCCTGCTTACAGTTGTTGCTTTCAAAGCTATTGTCTAATGTAGAAATGAAGCAGCTCTGCAGAGGTTCCTTACAGCAGAAAGTGCAGTCAGGTAAGAAAAATTGGGAAAAACCACTGCAAATGAATGGATATGAGCAAATTAGATCACATTATTCCCTGTGCATTTAAATGAACCTGATGCATACAGATGGCAAATTTAACTTTAGTTTAATGTTCTTTTAATTAATTTATTTTTAATTATATTTAATTTTTAAATTAAAGTTTAAATTTATTTTTATTTTAATTTATTAAATTTGATTTTAATTCAAGTTCATTTAACTTTTGAAGGCCAGGAGCAGCTGAGATCCTTGCCACTAAATCATGTCTTTTCAGTTTGATGTCGTTCTGCAGATTAAGACCTGTTTTCTGACTGGACAAACCGGTTGTGATTGCCAGTCCAGTGTTACATGAGAAAGAGGTTGGAAGCTTCTGCCTGTTCAGAGACAGAGGCACCACGTAGGGTGGTTTGCCTCCGTGGAAGGATTTGAAGTTATATTTGAGAAAGGAAAATTGGGATTTAAAATCCTGCAATGCTTCTTTTCTGTACATCAGCAGTTTCAAAAAGTTTTCATGCTCACAGTTAATTATTCTGACTTCTACAGTTGCTGTTATCACAGAAGGATGGAACTACAATCTCCTCTGTGATAGATATGAGCTGGGCTGGTGAGAGAGGATCCCACAGCTTTGGGATTCATGTAGGGAGTTGTCAGGAGAATTTTTTCAAGCATTTTAATAATAGAATGGTTTGGGTTGGATGAGACCTTAAAGATCACCTCATTCAAACTGCCCTGCCATGGGCAGGACACCTTCCTCTAGACCAGGTTGCTCCCTCAGACTTTTGATCTAGAAAGCTTGAGAATAAACACCCCGAGAAACCTGTGAATACACATCAAAGTTAAAAAACTCCTTTGAGTCAAAAGCTGCTGCCAGCAGTTTTGGTAAAGCTCTTTGTCACAGTGAACCTACGAAAAGCTGACTTTTGGAAAAGGGACAAGGCTGTCTGTTCATTCAAGTAAGTGCCAGAAACAAATGTCACAAAAACTGGGCTTGATGATACTGAGATGAGCTTTGGCCCATCCCTGGAAGTGTTCAAGGCCAGGCTGGATGTGGCTCTGGGAAACCTGGACCAGTAGAAGGTGTCCCTGCCCATGGCAGGGGGTTGGAACTGTGTAATCATTAAGGTCCATTCCAACCCAAACCATTATCTGATTCTATGTTCAGGGATTTAAAGATAATTTTCCCCTTTATGACAAGCTTTCCAACTACCAACAGTTAGTGGATGTGCCACCTTTCAGATAAAGAATAAGTGAATATTCATCTTGAAATTGTCAGACTTGTGAGTTTACTCTCTTTCATACAAAACATTCAAGATCAAACCTACCAGCCCAGGGGGATTTTGCTTCCATCTTCATCACTGCTTTTTGAAGTGGTTTTTTTGAAGTAGTACCTTCAAGATGAGAATGTGCTTGAAAAATGACCATATTTTTCTATGGATTATAAGGGACACTGGGACATCTGTAGCAGGTTTAGATAACTCGTGTAGGATGTGTTTCTGACCTCTCAAGACATCTCATTTCCCTGAAGATGCAGTTCAGAGCGCCACTTTCTTTTCAAATTAGGGTTCAATTATTTTTAGAAATTGAAAGATCATTTAATAAGCAGAGAGAAAAAGTCTGTCACGGATTAGAACTTCCATAGCTAAGATTTTGTAAAGCTCTGCCAAGGTGTAACTTTGGAGACAAAAATCAAGAGCTTACATGGGAATAAGGAATACATATAAAATTAAGCCATGTCAGCCTAAAAGAATCGTGAAAGGCTTTAAAAAGCAAGTGCCTGTAGTTCCAAGGATTGCATGCAGGTAGATTTGGGACACATGTCCACCATCAGTCCCCCAGGGAGTTTAACTGAGGAATTGGGTAATTGCATTAGTCTAAGTTTCCAGAATGGAAGTGGGGATTGGCATGTGAGTACTTAACATTTCAATAGTCCAAGACATTTCACTTTAAATTTTTATATAACTTAGAATTTTAAAAGCACTGGGATATCAGAGGCTGGGAAGAATTCATGCATGTCATTGCCTGACCCTGATCACTGAAATCTATTGACAAAATATTCTTGAGTGTCTTTATCCTCCAACAAGTTTTCTTAGTGGTTTGACAACCAGCATTTTTAGTGTTCAGAAAATACCAGTACACATGGATTTTTGTCCCAAGGCAGATTATCAGACTGTAGATAGGAGTAGGTAAGAACTTAGTGTTTTCCAGAAGTGCCCACTTGCATCTATCTCTAGGTGACTTTCCAAAGAAGGTTTCGTTTCAACTATAGTAGCTCAATATTTTGGATGAGACTATTCCTGCCTGTGTGGTTGGAGGTGGCCCAGTCCTTACACAGAAGGAGAAGCAATTTGCTGCAGCATGTTTTGGCAAAGTTCACAGGGAGCAACTTCCTTTGACTTTTAAGCCAGAGCTGATCATGTATTTTACAGCAAAGGAGGTACCAGTAGAAACTGAGTCCATTAAAGCTTTTATTACTGCAGATACCATTACTCAAGTTCACCTTGCAACTGGTAACTCTCCTTCAGAAATGGGAATAAACTAATGGTAAAAACAGGTGGATTTTTTTCCTAGTGAGGAACTGCCTTGTAAATGCTTTTATAGCTGAAAGTAGATATATAACTGAGATGGAGTGATAATTACATCCTGGTGAAGGAAATCAATTTCCAGTTTAAAGAAGAAAGAAAAGAAAGGGACACATATAATTATGAGTAATAGGTTCATGGTGATGTCTTTAGTTAAGCCATGAGTCTCATTCCATAACAAACTGTGGATATCACAATTTACTACCCCCAGCTGTTTTTTTTAGCTTCTCTTCTAGGAAAGGAAGAGTTATAAAAGCAAATCTGTTTCTCTGTATAGTTTTTGTAAAGCAGTTTCTGGCTGTGTGAATACAGGAAACTTTGGGAAAATAACTTTTGGACAAGGAACAAGAATTATTGTAAAACCACGTAAGTGAGCATGAATAATGTAAGAATTACACTTCCATGTGCTTATTTTCTAAGCATTTCATTTGTTTGAAGGTATAGGAAAACTTGTCTCTGTTCTGGTGAGAATCCATAAGACTGAAAAACCTTTCAATGCTGATTTTTTGTATGCCAACCCTTCCCAAATGTTGTGTTACAAGGGCAGTGGTGTGGAATGACTCAGACAAATATTTTTTTGTATTTTTTATAATTAATATGTTGGCACAATAATGGTTGCAGGTGAATGTGTCAATACTAAATACTGTCTTTTTGCATCCATGCTTCAACTGAAATATCTTAAATGGAAAAAAACAGGGAGATATAAAACTTTTTTGCTTTTACAGACCCAAAATATATCCCGATGCGAACACTAAAGTATTAATTAATGACATTTATGATAAGATTTAGTTTAGCAAAATTTTAGTGAATAAAAGTAAATTTCTGTGGCTACAATCATCAGCACAGCAACACTTTGCTTCATGCTGACCTCTCCAGATTTTGGAAAGGCAATAGTTGACCCTGTCATTTAGTGGTGATTGGGAATCTGTTCAAGTCAGCCTGTGGTGGTTTATAGAAAGCAGCTTCTCACAGTGTGTCTGGTGGTTATGGGAAGTTCACTTTTGGTAGAGGAACTCGTCTGTTTGTGCTTCCAAGTAAGTCTTCCAGGAAAAGCCATGTTTCAACAACAGTGTTTCAGCATTTGTTTTCACTCCCAAACAGCGTTTGGGCACATCCCAGGTCCAGCAGAGTCCATTCCGTGTGACTCCCAAGAACTCAGCAGAGCTGGATACAGAAATGTCCTTGTGCTCTGGGCCTAGAGATCTTCTCCCAGAGATTCAGCAGGGAATAATGAATTCAGGTTCATCCCAGAGGCTTGCAGCAGAATAAACAGGCAGCTAACTGCAAGCATCTGTTAAATTCTGTCCTGCCCTTGCAATTGCCAGAAGGTGCTTTATAATGGGGTTTGTGTTCGAGCCTTTGGTGCCAGATTTTTGTTTCCAAGCTAGTATCTGTCAAACTGCAGAGATTTTTTCAGGGGTTGTGATACAAGTAGGGGGATGCTGGTAATAAAAATTGACATGTAGAAAGTGATAGGAGGAAACCAAAGGTTTTCTTAGTAAGTGGGCACCACAATGTGTAGGTTAATTAACATATAGACTTCATTGGATCTGGATCCTACTCAGGATCCAGTGAGTGATTTATGCCCTGATTGGGTGCAGAAAGGAGAACGAGGTTGGGTTGCATTTGTGACATCTTTGCATTTCTGAAAACTTCACATAAACAAGTAATCCACTTAAATCTATGTGAGACCACACAGGATGTGCAATGAATAGCTGAAAAGGGCCCATCCATCACAGAAACTCGTTAAGAGGATGGTTAATTATCTGACTGCAAGGTCTTTCTCTCTTTCCCTTAGATTTCAGTCAGCATATATGGCTTGAACTCTTAGTGAGGAACAGCGAATGGAGGTTTGTAGTTCAGGTGAGAGCATTTTCCTCTCCAGGTAGCTTAAAGAATGGAAAAAACTTATTAAGATGCCAAATATATGCCTGGATTTTCTTTGCTGGGTGCAGTAAGTCTGTGATGGGATTATCTTAGTTTGTTCCTGTCCAGAAATCATCACATATCAGGAGTTTCCCCATTTTGTTGCAGAACAGGAAAGGTTTTTTGCAAAGGAGTTAAATGATGTGTGAATCCAGTATCAGCTATAGTAAGCTGCAGTTTGGCAAAGGAACAAGTCTCAGTGTTCAACCAAGTAAGTGCATGATCTGAACAAAAATGTTTTGAAAAGTATTGGAGAACCTGATACTTGGAATTGGTTTTATGTAATTATCCTGGGAGGGGAATCTCCTTCTGTATCTACTGTTTGTAAGGATGAAATGATAACGTGGCTGGACCCTTCAGTGTAAACTCAGCAGCAAGAAGAAATCTGGGGGTTTTTTGTAAGGTCTGAGAGTTCATGGAGAGTAGCTGTTATGGGAGGAGTGCTTCCAGTAATTACAGTTAGTTTCTACTCACACAAAGGAAGCAAGGACTAGATTCCCAACAAAATGGAAACCATGTAAATCAGAGTGAGGTGCCAGAGAGAGGGAAATCTTTCCCCAAACTATAGAGCTGTCTCATTGCTCAAGTTGCTCAAGCTTCATGGTATTCCTTGGTAGAAAGAGATACTGCAGACCATAGAAAAGAATGGATTTTCCTTGTGTTTTTCACATTTATCTCTTTTGAAGAGTACCTCAAGGGCTCACCATGTGTGGAATTATGTGAGCAAGAAGCAGAAAGGAGAAGATGGCCTTTCAGAGAACTGGCAAATCTCTGTCCTATAAAAAAGTGATTTAATATGCATTAACAGATATAGGAGAGCTTGCAAAAGTTCTTCTCCTGTGAAATTCCGGGCCAGGTGTCATTGCCAGATATTCTGATTGTCCAGTTACATCTTCCCCTGCAAAACTCTTCAGGACTGGGGGATGAAATGCTTCTGGTAATGCTTCTCTCTCTTTCCAATGCACAGCTTTGAAAATAGATGTTAATAGATGTATGATTTCCATATGGGGGGGCTGTGTCTTAGTTTATTCCTCCTATGACAAAGCATCCTGTGTTCAGGGCACTTCATCTTTCCTAAACTGTAAAAATAATTGACATGAAACCTGAGAGGAGACAGAAAAGAGACAACCCAGCCTACATTTTGTAAGGATCTGTAACAGGCATTTTGCACATACAGTTTTATTTCAATGACTAATCGTGTCTCCTGCCATGGAACTTGAAATGTTCAGAAGACCATGGAGTTTTTGTAAAGAAGCTTTTGGCTGTGTGTATTCAGAAATGCAGACAGATTGACCTTTGGAAGAGGAACCAGGCTGCTGATAAAGCCCAGTAGGTATCTCTTCACCAATAGGGTTAGGACAGGCAGAGTCTTTTAGGTCTTTTGTTAGATCTTCCTCAAAATGCAGAAAAGCTTCTTTTTGATATGAAGCACAGAGGGAATGGGGAAGGAGATCACATTCTGAACAATTAGCTTTTAACTTGTCTTGTTGCTGGAGTGGAACAGCTTGGAAATTGCTCTTCTGCTGAAAATTAGTGAATGGCCTTTGTGCTGTCCAAGCAGTCAGTCAGTCAGGAGACACCCTGAAGGGGAATGTATTTGAGATTAGTGTTCAGGAACAGCCTTTGTTTACTCAAAACATTAGATAGAGCTGGTCTCTGGGACTTGGGTTTGGATCCCTTACTGTGTTCCTTTACAACTAAACAAACAAGAAAAAATAGGACCTTAAATTGGTTTTCTCTGGAAGTTTCCTTCTGCTTAATTTTTCTTGGCTTCTTTCTCTTATGGGTCTGCTTAGCTTTTGAGCTTGACTAGCTGGCTGATCTGACTCCTTTTTTAGACCATGAGAAGTTTTGGAAACAGCTATGTTAGTTGTTTAAAAAGTGGTGGAAATTTTATCTCTCTCTGAAGTGTCCAACAGCCTGTTCTGGCTGTTAAAGGCTGGGGCTTCTCTCCTTTATAGTTTTTGTATAAAGGTTGGTTATGGTGGGATAACTGTCTTCCTGAAAAGTTACCTTTGGGAGAGGCACAAAACTAATTCTGAGATCAGGTACATCTTAAAACAAATAGTTATTTCACATTATAAGTGCAAGGCTGAGATTTTCCTGCCTCTTAACCATGACAAAAATCATTCTACTTCAAAACTGTCCAAGAACTTCAGCTGCATTATCCTAAGAGGGAACTGGGCTTGGTTTTCTACTGCATTCAGGATTGTTTCTATCTGAATTTCTATGGAAAGATCAGAGGGTATGCAGCTAGAAAGACATCATAATTTAGAGTCAAATGTATGTGACAAGGATGACATCTGTCTTCTGTCTTGTTCTCTTTTGAAAAACACACATATTTGTGTGGCCCCAAAGTTGTTTGTGGTTTTTGTTAGTGAATGTATCACTGTGTGAATTCAGCATCCAGCTGGAAAATGACCTTTGGAAGTGGGACACAACTGACAGTGAAACCAGGTAGGTAGAAAGCCTGAAGGAGTTAAGGATAGGAAAGCTTAATTCCTCTTTGAAACAGTCATTAAAATTCCATTCTCTGTCCTCCAGTGGGCAGAAGGTCAGGGCTGACCTTGTACCAGAAAAAAAACTTCTTTGTAAAGCTAAATACCTATTTGGAGGACTGGACTTTCTTGTAGCATATGTGTCATCAACAGTTGTAACATTTGAGTTGTTTTCTTCACTACTACATATTCCCAGAAAACTTCCAGTCCTGCAGACCTCACACTGTCCTTTTATTTCCATTGTCCAGAACCCAGGCAATGTCCCAGAAGATGCAGTTCCTTCTCAGCTGGGAAAACTGTCTTATCCCTTGCTCAGCTGCTCCTACATCTGAATACAGGCAGGTTTCCATCCAGGTTTTCACTCCCTGGCAAAAAAAAAAAAAAAAAAAAGCTGGGCTGTCATGGAAAGAGATGGGAACAGGCAGGACATTGTTTGTTTGGGGAATAAAGAAGTGTGTTTTGAAGCCATGTAGGATGGTTCAGGGGGAGATCTCTGCTTTTAATTCTGATCTAATGCTGGAGGAGGAATTTTGGTGTAGCATTTCATTGCAGGAATGAAGGACAAAACTTGCAGTGAGTGACCATCTCTGACCAAACTGAAAGAAACCATCAGCTAGGAAAAGTCTTTAAAGGAAATGGAATTTACTGGGTAGACTAAGTTAAAAAGATGTTAAGCAGGATCTAATTAGGTACTGGAGGAGAAAAAAAGGTTTTTGTTTTGAAGAAAAACACTGTGTGAATAGCTATGGAAACAAATTCACCTTTCAAAGTGGAACGCAGCTAAGGGTAAAACCAAGTAAGGTTAAACCATTATTTGCTCAATGTTGTAAATATAAAAAAGAAAGATACAAAAAAGTCATACCAGTGATATGTGACTTGAGACCAGTCTGAGATGTCCACAATTACTCTGTCAGTAATCGACGTCCTTCCTTTCAGATAGGCAATGCAGGGTCCCAAACCCATTTGCTCAGGACATTTTGTGCCATGGCCATGCCAGAGGGGTTGCTTTTTGTCTCTTGGGATGTGGATGAGCTTGTGCTCTTGTTGAGGTGAAAACAGCTGTGTGAACTATGACACAAGCTCACACTTGGCAAAGGGACATGACCAAGTTTTTCCTAGTAAGTACGACTGTTTCTTGTGGTCTCCCTCCATGTCAAGTAAAACAGCCCCCTGCCCACTGAGATCTCCAGGATGCCCTTCCTGGGCTTGTGGCCCTTCAGCTGTGGGGTTAGAGGCCACCTTCTTTTCTCCAAGACAGGCACTGGCTTTGGGCAGCAGCAACAGGGCTCCCAAACAGGGTTTGTATCCACAGGTCCAAGAGTGTCCTTGATCCTGCAATCAGAGTGTGGGGGGTTCTTCACCTGTCACTGCTAATGACATTCAGCACTACCCAGTGGAGATGCAGGTGACCAGCCTTGCTAAGTGGTGGGGAAGGTTTTTGTTGAGGGAGGAAACACTGTGTGAACACAGGATATGGGTCTTACAAACTTGTCTTTGGCTCTGGAACGAGACTCACTGTTTGGCCAGGTGAGTCCAGTGCTGCTCCTGTGCTGTGTGTTCTCTCTGAGGCTGTTCTTTGGGTGGTTGAGAGCAGCAGCCTGGCTGGTGTTTGGTCTTCTCTGGGTGTCCATATCCAGGGATGGGCTTTGCTTTAAGAGAATGCCCAAAACAACCCTTCTTGCCCTCAGTTTGCCTGGGATGGACAAAGTGGCCACACTTTGATGCTCCCAAATGTCCCAGCTGCCCCGTGGGAAGGCTGTGCTGTGCCACTGCATCCCAGGGTGGTGGGTGATGCAGTGTAAAGCACTGTCTCCCTTCTGCTGGCCCTGTGAGCGTGGGCAGGGCTGGGCAAAGGCTGGGGGAGAGGTGCTGCTCTGCAGTGGCTCGCTGGGCTTTTTGTTAAGGAAGGAAATGTTGTGTGATACTGGCTCTGGCTATGGCAAGGTGACCTTTGGCTCAGGGACCAGACTGTCCATCCAGCCCAGTGAGTCTGCAGCTTTCCTTTGCCTAATTTTTGGAAATCCTTGGGTGTCCACTGGGACACACTGTAGAATTACTTTTATCTGGATCACATTACAGATGGAGGGAGACCTTGGATACTATTTCAAGAGACTCTTGTGCCTAGTAGCATGTCCAGTTGGAGGATTTCTGCCCTTTAGAAAATGTGGCATGGACATGGAAATGACAGGAAGGTGGACTGCACCAGAGACCCTCATCCTAGGCTAGGTTCAGGTTCTTATTCCCATCCTTTTTTCCATTCCAGTACAACCAGCCTTTGGGGCAGGGATCATAAAATGTTCCCTGATAACTCAGGGGTAGGTTCTTACCATCTCTGACACTTTTAGTGACCAAAATAAAATCTAGTTATTCCCAGGGATTTGAACATAGAAAAAGGTATTTGGCAAAGAGAACGTAGAGATCTATGGAAATGTGTTTGAGTGTTTATAACCTCTTTCAGAGGCAGATCCCAGCCCTCCAACAGCCCCTGAGGGGACTGGATGAAGAGGCCCATTTTGTAATGGGTTGTCACACAGTGATGGTTCGGGAGGGTTGGTAAAACTCACCTGGGGGAGTGGAACCAAACTTCTCGTTTTCCCAGGTGAGTTGTCTCTCCTCTGAGTTAAGGGGAAGTCAATATAGACAATGTTGGACTTTAGCTGCAGAAATAACAGTGCAGTGGCTTTGTGGAGCAATTGGGTTGCAATGTCACCCAACAATTCTGTCCTGGGGCTGTGCTCCAGCAGCAGCACAGGATAAGCACACAGGAGACCAAACTGAGCTGTCAGGGATAGTAATGTTGCTGCTGAACCACAAACCCCATGGACAGAGTGTGCTTTTTCTCTTTTGGGCACCAGACCAACACCAAGCCCTGGGGCACCATGTCCTGAAAAGTCTCAAGGCCAGTCAGTGACAGGGATTTTGCAAACAGCCTGAGAAAGTGACCCCGGAGGTTTTATTTTCCCTCCTCTCTCTGTTGCAGTTCCTGAGGGAAAGGCCATCTCCTGTCCAAGGGGCTCGTCCCTCTCCTCTCCAAAGGAGACCAGAGGGGTGAGAGCCAGGCTGAGCCCTGGGTTCTTGTAGGAGAGTATCACACTGTGGGAACAGCAACATAGCAAAACTGCAGTTTGGGCCAGGGACGAAGCTGCGTGTTCTGCCAAGTATGTTTTCTGCTCCTGTTTCTTCTCTCCAGGCTGTCTCCTCTTGCTGCATTGCTGCTCTAATGCACCTTCAGACCCTAAAGAGAAGTCTGAGGTGTGGGATACAGACACAAGAATTTGTGATTCCCCAGCCCTGACATGGCTGTGTAAAGGCTGGGGGAGAGGTGCTGCTCTGCCGTGGCTTGCTGAGCTTTTTGTTAGGGAAGGAAATGCTGTGGGACAGCTCCAGAAAGGTGACCTTTGGCTCAGGGACCAGACTGTCCATCCAGCCTAGTGAGTGTGCAGCTTGCTATTGGTCTTCCATATTCCTCTCCTGCAATGGGAATGTTTTTCTATTCCTTCTTTCCTTTTGCCTTTGTGCACCTGAAATGCCTTCTCTGCCAGCCCACCCTCTGAGAATGCCCTCAGTGGAGTCTGGAATGGGGCTGTGCTTGCACAGAGTAAATCTCAACTTGAGGTCCGTGTGCTTATTGGAAAAGTGTCTCCTGTGCCTTGCTGGGAAGGTCCTTGGCAGCCACACCAAGGGCTTCCCTGCTCCGGGGAGATGAGAGCACTGCTGTGATGGCTTTTGTTCAGGGCTTTGCATGGGCTCAGCTCTACCTGTGGAGCTGGGACAAAGCGAGGAGTGACACCTTGTGAGTCCTCTCAAAGGTCCATTTTAGCCCTGCAGGGCAATGCAGTAATGTCCAAGGCTATAATGTCAGGGTGTAAATCTTAGGAAGCCTTTCTGAAGGCACACAGATGCCAGTGCCCTCTCTCTGGGAATGGAAAAGCTGTGAGCTGCTGTGGGAGGAGTGGGCTGGGCAGAAAGTTTGTCTTTGGAAAGGGGGAAAGCTCTTTGCAAAGGCACCTAAATCTGTGAGATTGAGAGAAGTGCCTGAGTCTCCCCAGCTGTGCCCTGGGCAGCCCTGGATGCTCTGGAAGGGGCTCCGGGCAGCGCTGCAGCCCTGTGGGCAAGGACCCTGTCGCAGGGAGAGCAGCTCTGTGTCAGCCTGGGGAGGGGAGGAGGATGTTGTTGTAGCTCAGGAATTAGGGATTTCCCTTATCTTGTACTGTTTTTTCCAGCCTCTGCTGGCAAAGCCAAATGTCAGTGTCTTCTGGGTGTTTCCTTCCTGGTAGCTGTGGGGTTTTGGTAAAGCTGTGGGGTTTTGGTAAAGCTGGCTCTGCTGTGGCACTTTGCAGGGACAGGTGTTAGCAAACTCTCCTTTGGGCCTGGCAGCAGACTTTTTGTGAAAGCCAGTGAGCAGATCCCTGTTAAGTGTCCTGTTGGCTGAAACACGGAGCAGGAAGAGGGACCTGGTCACCCTGTCAGTGGGGGTGACTCTTTCTCATCTGCCCACCTGGGCACGTGGTTGGAGTTCCCTCTGCATGTATTTCTTGATTGGTTTTACCTGGAGGGGTCAGAGGAATGGGACTAAGAAGATATCCCTACATGGGGGTTAGAGGTGTGTGACAAGGGTGATATCTGCTTTTTCCACCTTGATCTCCATGGGAAATCTTGTACTGTTTTCTGGAGGAAAAGTGGTGTAAGGTTTTTATTCATGGAAGAGTCACAGCGTGAATTCAGCATCCACTGGAAAGTTGCCTTTGGGAGTGAGACACAACTGAAGGTGAAACCTGGTAGGTAGAAAGGCAGCTTGGAGGAGTGAGGGTAGGAAAGGCATATCCCTTACTTGGCAGAAAGCACTTGGGTTGTGTTGGAAAGTGGTCTGCACAGGGATGGAGTTTGTGCATGGGAGGGGGCTGAGAGACAGGGAGCAGCCAGGAGCAAGGAAGGTATTTTGACAGGGCACAGTGTGTGCAGGGAGGCCTGAGAGAAGGTGTCGTGTTTTAGGGCCATTTTCCCAGGGCTGAGTGAGGAGCTGTGATCATACCTCTGCATCTTTCCTCCACATGGGACAAAGATGCCCTCAGGGGCCATCTCTGCCAGAGCTGAAAGGGATGAACCAACTGTGAGGTTTTAAAAGAAGTGCCCGGCCAGCAAAGTCCAGCTTTCCAGGGAATAAGCCTACACAGAGACTGACAGGGTTTTTGTTGTGAAGGCAAACACTGTGTGACTAGTTATGGCAACAAGGTCATCTTTGGAGGTGGAACTCAGCTGAGAATAAATCCCAGTAAGTTTCCAAGCTTTTTCCTGCTCTAATCCATGGAACAGTTTTAGGGTCATCACTTAGTGTTGGGGTAGTGGAGGGAGGTAGATTCAGTCTGTGAGGAATTTTGCTCTGCTTTCTCTGGCAGCAGAAGGGAGCTGCACTCAACAAGGCCACGAATTTACTCCTTCCACATATCCCTGCCACCTCCTGCTCTCTCCTTTCACAGAAGCAGACAGATGTTCTGAGCCCTCTTGCTCAGGGATATACAGTTCATCTCATCCACACCAGTGAAAATCAGGATGAAATGCTGATGGCTCTCTCTAGCACAGCCCTGGCTGCTTCTCCTTGCAGAGAAAAGGGTGAATTAACAATGCTCTTGTGTGCACCACAATCCCAGCTGTCATCCCTCCTGTGGATGAGCTTGCCAAGAGATTTCTTCCCAAGGCTGCAGTTCTTCCTGGCTTCAAAGGCCTGGTGTTGCTTGGAAGGAGCTGAGCTCCTGGAGGTCCCTGGAGGAGCAAGTGGCAGGAGAGCTGATGGTTTTTGTTAGGGGGTGAAGGACTGTGTGAACACAGGGAACTATAAAGTGATACTGGGGACAGGGACACGACTGGTTGTGAAGCCCAGTGAGTACAAGTGCTGCCCAGCTGGTGGGAATTCCTATGCTCTGTTATCCCTCTCCTCTCTTTCCACCTCCCTGAGCACATACCTTGATCTGACTGGAGCAGTCATCCCTTGGATATCAATAGAATCTGCTGACTTGTCCCTTCTTTCCCAAGCTACTCTCTCTTCCTCAGCAAATGAATCTGGGTCTGGGGTGCCAGAAATGTGCCCAATTCCATGGGCACCAACTGGTCTGACCTTTGAAACCCACCTACACCCAACCTGGGGAATTTCCATGAGGTCCCTGCACAGGAGCAGGTCCCCATGATTCTGGAAAAGCTTTGCCATGGATGGGAGTTGTGTCTCATGGGTTCTAAACATTAGGAATGGCAAAGGGAAATGGTTTTTGGAAAAGTGTGGGGGAGCTGGGGAATAGATGTTGCCTTGTTCCAGGGAATGTGACGAGACTGGAGCCTGTTGTGTGAGGGAGATTTGCTGGTCCTGGATGCAGCTGCTTTGTGCTTGAGATCCTGTGCTGGACTGACAGAGACATTTTGTCATGAAATGTGTCAGGGTGGAAATGTCGCAGGCAGAGTCACCTTGGGGAAGGGGACGGTGCTTTCTGTCCTTCCAGGTAAACAACCCCTTGTCCTGCAAATTAGAATTGCTTCATTCTCATCTTCCTCTGTTGTTCTGAGGGGCAGAATGTTGGGAAGCCCAGTGCTGGAGCACCTGCAATTCCCCAGGTGTCCCTTGGACTTGGTTTTCCCACATGTCCCCCTGCTTTGTCCTCCCATGTGCCCTGTTACGGTGTCAAAGCTTCTTTGACTGCCTGTTCCCATATTTGTCTGCCCTCTGAAGAGGGATGGGAGGTGTGTGTGTCACCGAGACCTGACACTTCACTTTGGAGACCTGTTCCCATCCACACTGAAGTGGATCCAGTGCTCCTTTGGCTCTCTGATGTCCCTGCACTCAGCAGGGTTTGTGCTGCTCCAGGAAGCAGCGTGTGAGCAATGGTGCTTCCCACTGGGACCCGTCTGGGAGTGGGACAAGGCTCCTGGGGATGCCCAGGAAGTGCTGGCTGGCCAGGCCCAAGTTCCTGATCCTTTTAAAGCTCTCTGATCCCCAGGGAATGTGTGCCATCAGCCGGGTTTTCTCTCTCCATGGCAGAGATTTGCCATTCCTACAGCAAAGCAGGACACAACCTGGAGACCCTGTGGGGACAGGAGCAGGAGGAGGAGGAGGAGGAGGAGGAGGAGGTGTGGTGGGTGCCCCTTAATTCTGGCACCAGCCCTGACCTCCTCCCACTGACTCAGAATGTCAAGCTCTGCTCCTGCCCAGGGACCTCCTGCATCGTGTCACCTTCTGCTGCCCCTCAGCGCTGGCCTGGCTGGGCAAAGGCTGGGGGAGAGGTGCTGCTCTGCAGTGGCTTGCTGGGCTTTTTGTAAGGGAAGGAAATGCTGTGAGATTCTGGCTCCAGCTCATACAAGGTGACCTTTGGCTCAGGGACCAGACTGTCCATCCAGCCCAGTGAGTGTGCAGCTTTGCTCTGTGCTCTTGGTCAGAAGTCTTTGAGTGTCCACTGGAGTGTTTGGAATGTACTTGTTGAGTCTGGGTCATCTTTGATAGGGGAAGTTGTCGTTTCATTGAATGCAGGAGATGCATTGATGAGGAGTCTGAGGTGGTGAACTTGCATAAGATCCTTTCTTTTTTATCCCTGAGCATGAGGAGCAGCCCCTCAGAGTTTGTCCTCGTAGTCCAACAGTGCCCTTGATCCTGCAATCAGACTGGGGGGGTGAGGTGTGTTTTCACCCTTCTTGATCTCAGTTGGGCTGGCATGGGCAGAGTGGCCACACACCTGCTCACAAATGTCCTGTGGGCAGCCTGTCACATGCCACTGCATCCTGGTGGTCTCCTGTTGCAGTGGGAACACCTGCTGCCCCTGTGAGTGTGGGCATGGCTGGGCAGAGGCTGGGGGAAAGGGGCTGCTCTGCCTTGCTGGGCTTTTTGTTAGGGAAGGAAATGCTGTGTGACAGCTACAGCAAGGTGACCTTTGGCTCAGGGACCAGATTGTCCATCCAGCCCAGTGAGTGCAGCCTTCATGTGTTTCATTTGTGAAAATCCTTGGGTGTTCCCTGGAGCACACTGTCGAAGTTCTTCATGTTATTGGGTCACATTACACCTGAGAAGGAGATCTTGGGTTGTATTTCAAGATACTCCTGTGCCTATAAGTTTTTCCAGGTGGAGGATTTGCTACTTAGAGAAATGTACTGTGGACATGGCACTGACATGCTGATGGTCCAGCAGCCCACAGGAACAGGGGAGAGGTTCAGGACGTGCAGACTGAGCAGCTTGTGCTCAGTATCTGAGCAAGGTTGTGGACAGTGGTAGAGGAGATGTAAAGGGGTTCAGTTCTGTTGTTTACCCAGGACTTTCAGTTGACTCACTCAGCTCTCTGATCATGGTTTGTGCACATTTGCTGATAGTGCTGTGAAATACCTGTATGTAGGTCGGTTGTTCTTCTGAGCATGATCAGATAGAAAAAGATGCAGAGCACTCTAAGATTTCAGCCTGGCTGAGGTGTGAACAGTGAAAGGAGGACACCAATCTCACTGAGCAGACAGACAGAAGTGTAAGGATCCCAAAATAGACAAGTGAGACTGTCCCCCATTGACCCACTCTGCAGGAATGCAGCAGGTTTCCACTTCCAGTGGGCATCTCGATTGCCCAGGGTGTAAGTGAGGAGGCTGCCGGGACAGCCCCCCTGGGGGAGGTGTAGCTCCCAGCTGGGAACCGACTCTCTGGGTTTCTGTCAAATCCTCTGCTGTTCTGAGAAGAGCCTCCAATTCACCTTTGGCTCAGGGACTCAAGTCACCACCTTGCCAAACGAGTGGGTCAATGCCTGAGTGTTGCAACCTCAACCAATTCTGTCCTGGGGCTCTGCTCTGGCTTGGCAATAAGAGGAATTTCCTACTTGAAATGTAGAGCAATTATTTAAATAGTGGAACACCTCTGGCATTGCAAAGATGCCTCCTGTAGCTGGAAGTCTGGACTCCTGGGAAGGTGGAGTGCATCAGTGACCCTGAGCCCAAGCTGTGTTCAGGTTCTTACTCCAAACTCTTTTTTTCCGTTCCAGTACAACCACCCTTTGGGGCAGGGATCATAAAATGGTCCCTGATAACCTACCCTCAGGAGTAGGTTCTTCCCATCTTAGGTGACTGTAAACAAGACCAGTTATTCACACTCATTTAAAAATTAAGAAAGGTGTTTGGCAAAGAGAACTTAGAGGTTATCTATGGAAATGTGTTTGGGTGTTTATAACCTCTTTCAGAGGCAGATCCCTGCCCTCCAACAGCCCCTGAGGGGACTGGATGAAGAGGCCCATTTTGTAATGGGTTGTCACACAGTGATGGTTCGGGAGCGTGGTCAAAACTCACCTGGGGGAGTGGAACCAAACTTCTCGTTTTCCCAGGTGAGTTGTCTCTCCTCTGAGTCAAGGGGGAGTCAATAGAGACAATGTTGGACTTCAGCTGCAGAAATAACAGTGCAGTGTCTTTGTGGAGCAATTTTAGATGGGTTTAGTATTTCCTGGAAAGAAGTGGTAGACTTTCTGCTTAACTGTTGTGCACTAGAAATGCATCCATGCTGGGAAAAGGAAGCAGGGGAAAAGTGACAACAAAATAAGTGAAATTCAAGAGCAGAGATGTGTAAGAAAAGTAAGATTTCTGAGATTTTGGACATTGAGCCCAGTGGAAAACTTCAATCCACACAAAGCCAAGGTTAATGTCTGCAAAAAAGTAGCAAAATGCAGTTCAGGCCTTTGCCAACAAGTAATAACAGGGACCTGTAGGTTACTGTTGTATCTGCTGGGAACTGTAGAGCAGCAGCGATGGTCCACAGCTGTGATGGGAGTGACACAAGCTGTGGAGCTTTCCTGTGAGTTGTGCAAATTGGGAGGAGGTATTTGGACAGTCCAAATTGCTATTTGTATGGTTTAGAGGTGAACATGGTGACTCTGCGTGAAGGGTTGGACTTTATGATCTTAGACAGCTTTTCTAACCTAAACAATTTCATGATTCTATGATTCTAAATATGGATTATTACAACATGAAGTGCAGTTTGCAAAGGAAGGTGGACATTGCAGGATAAGAGAGCAGAAAGGTACCACAGACTGGTGAGACTCAACAGCAGCAGTCAGAGCCTGGAAAGCTGTGTTTGCACACACTGATGGACAGATGCTGTGTGGAGACAGAGGAAACATAAACAGATGATGAATTAACCAGGCAGAGGAATGTGACTGAGGGAAGTGTTTATTTCACTGTAGGTTCTGAGGTGGTGGCCAGTAATGTTGGTCAGATGCTTCCGACAGAAATCTTGCATTTCTGTGTTCTCAAGTCTCCATCCAGCACAGGTACATCTCAGAGCACCATTTTGCAAAGCACTGTGTCACTGTGACATACTGGGTCTTATGGCAAACTTACATTTGGAGCTGGAACCAAAGTCATGGTTTCCCCAGGTATGTCTGAGTTCTCAGATGGGATTCCTCTTGACAGTACTTCTTTCAGTTTACAAGTTATTTTGCCTATTTTGTCACCTCACATTACATTAGCAACAGGACTATAAATTTGGAACTGGTATAAGAGTAAGTGATTTCCATGGCTGCATACGTATTTTCCCCTCCCTATTCCCAGTGATGAACCAGCCACAGCAGAAGTTTTACATGTGCAAGAGGATTTTCCTTGGAAAGCTAAGAGGAAGTGGGCTCCTAAATCAAACTCCTCAAGTAGAGGAGAAGCAAAGGGAAATTATGAAAGACAACATGGATCAGCAAAATACAGAGTGGTGAGGCTGGTTACATAAAGCTGTAGAAGGTAAAAAGGACTTTTCCAGTGTGTGGATACAAATACTTAGAGGTAACCAGACTCATAATTGTACGTGGATGCAAAAAATACACGTGTTGGGTCTCTGCTCTGGAGATCCTCAAGCTGTAATGGAGGGAGTGGTGTCTGTCACTGTGAGACATTATATAAATTCAGGATGCTCAGGAAGCTCAGAAAACAACCTTGAGAATGATACCGAGTTTGTAATCACAGCCAGGTAGTGTTGAGTACTGGGAATTTATCTTGCCCTTCAACATCTGGGTGAAGTTTGGAGCACGTTAAAAGTGAGGATCTGAAACTGTTGGAGAACAGTGTGAAAGCCTTTAAATTGGGTATGGCATAGACACCTGGATGGAGTGGAAGGAGGGCAAGAAGCAAAGTTAGTTACTGAATGACTTTGGTGGAAGGGTAGAAAGGTGATCCTGACCCCAAAATATTTTTTTCTGAACAAAAAAGTGTGGAAAAATGTGTGCTTTGACTGTTGCTGCCACAAATATATGAAAAAAAGTCCCCCCAAAACTCCACACCCTGTCTCTTGTCTGAAACTCTTTGTAAAAGGGCAAGACAGATCCCAGGGTATCAATATTTTTTGCAAATGTATCAACTTTTCCAAATTTCTTAAGAACACATTTAGGATTCTTTAATATATAAACAGGTTGAGTTTACTCTTGAAAAGCAATTTTCAATTTCTTTAAGTTGTAGCAATTGTTAACATAATTTCAACATGATTTTATTCTGAAAGTTACAAAAAGCAGCAGCATAAAGAAAGTGTTCATTCTGAAACCTACTGAAGAAATTGCTCTTGTTTCAAATGACCCTTCTGACCCTGTTCAAAAGCATCTGAGAGAAATGAGGATCTCAGGTTTATATGGAGCTATCAGTAAGCTAAAGGAGCTATAAATCAAAGCTCTGCCTGAGTTCATTTACATGTCTCCACATTCACCACTATGGTCATATCTGTGTGAACTGCTTCAGGTCTTGCTCTGGTCACACTGTCAGAGCTTCCCTAATGCATCCTGAAACCTCAGTGTTTAATGACAGAATGAACAATGGTCTCTCTGCCACAAAGAAATAACACACAAAAAAGTGCTTTCTACTGAAAAACTAAATGGCACCTTTGCTCTGGAATCACCCTTGACTATTTCAGATGGGAAATCCAAGAGAATGGGATGATGGAGGTTGCACTGCACCATCAGTCCCCAGGTGAGGTGTGAAGTAACAGTAAATAAACTAATTTTGAGAGAGGAATCTGACTGGCAGACTAAATAAATGAGGAATAAGACGAAGAATAGATGTTGTGATACAGGTGGCTTTCTGGAAGAAATGGGACAAATACAGTGGAGGGGAATGTTAAAGAACAGGTGTTTGGGAGTGTGAAAGATGCAATATACCACATGGAAAGAAAGCCAATAAGAAGAAAGGTCCTAGATAAGTAGATCTGTCTAGTTAGAGATAAAGAGGATTTCTTTTGGTGGAGTATTTCTTTGTTGAAGGCTCCATTCCATACTGCTCTGGATATTGTAGAGGTCTGTGCTATTGTGTGACTATGGAAGTAACTACAAACTCACATTTGGATCTGGAACAAGGCTTCTGGTTTTTCCAGGTACATTTATCCTGATTTTTTGACTAATGCAAGTTTTTTGTGAATAGACACGAAGATCTGGGGAATGGCAGCTGTCAATGGCAGCGTAGCCCACCTTAACCTTCAACTCAAGCAGGTGTCCAAGCAGCCCTTCCTGGGTGCAGGTGCAGGCAGGATGTGCTTTCAGTGCTCCTCCATCCATTGCAGTCCTGGGATCAGCTAAGACAAAGCTGGGTTTGCTCTTCTGCCAAGTCAGCCATGTGGCTTTGTTCTCCCCTAAGGGTCTATCCATGCCACCTCCACTGCCCTCAAGAAAAGTCATAGACTATATAAGTCAGGTGGGGATGCATTGAAACACAAGAATATTTATAACATTTGCATTGCCTGACAGGAGGCAGAGATGTGAACTGACAGCCCAAAAAGCTGACTCTGTCCTGGGCTACATGTCCAGCAGCGTGGCCAGGAGGGGAGGGAAGTGATTCTCCTCTGCTCTGCTCTGGTGAGACCCCACCTGCAATGCTGCCTCCAGCTCTGGGGCCCCAACACAGGAAAGACATGGACCTGTGGGAGTGGATGCAGGGTCACAAAAATGATCAGGGGGAGGACAGGCTGAGAGAAATGAGGCTGTTTAGCCTAGAGGAGGCTCTGGGGAGACTTTATTACAGCCTTTCAGTATTTATAAGTACTTTCAGGCTCACAAAAAGGATGGCAACAAGCTTTTTAACACAACCTGTAGCAAGAGAACAGGCGGGAATGGTTTTAAACTAAAAGAGGGTAGATTCAAACTAGAGTTAAAGAAGAAATTTTTACTATGAGAGTGGTGAAACACCAACACAGGTTGCCCAGAGAAGTGGTGGATGCCCCACCCTTGGAAACATTCAAAGTCAGGTTAGATGGGGCTCTGAGCAATCTTACCTAGTTGAAGATGTCCCTGGTCATTGCAGGAGAGTTGGAGTAGAGGACCTTTAAAGGTTCCTTCCAACCCAAACCACTCTATGGGTCTTTGATTTATAAAATATCCATTTATGGTGATTATCACCATTTCAGTCTTTGCTCATATCAGAATCCCACCAAGGAACCTTGCACTACGACATTTTTAGTATTACTGTTGAATGAGAACTGCACTGCCCTTTAGCTGGTCTGTCTGCTGTACAGACACTGTATTATCCACAAATATTGCAAGTGGATTCTGTTTGTGACTCAGGTTTGCTGAGCTGTTGCAGCTGCAAGGCCATGTGTAAATACTTGCTCTGGCTACTGCAGAGCTCAGTGACAGCATGTGAAACCCCAGGGAACAGAGTTAGAAAGCTCAGATTGCCTTTGCCACCACCTGTGAAGCTCTAAGACCTGGACAGGGACACTGTGCCACTGAAACTTGTAAGGAGAGAACTATAACCGAGGTCAAAAGGAGTCCTTGCAAAGGTTTCCTCAACTCTGTGAATTATGGGGATGGAGGATACAAGCTGACATTAGAGAAAAGAACACTGCTGGTGATCAAGGGCAGTAAATATTCAGGAGAAAACATGGACTTACAGGCTGTTGCCCTTAACATCATGTCTCAGGGAACTGGAGTTTTAGGTGATGTTGCAGATGGAAAAGCAGATTGTTCTTATTGCCCCAAAAGATGTAACACACAATTGTAACCAGTGAATGAATGAATATTTTTTTAATTGATCTCTGTGTTTCTGATCCTGATCATTTTTTAGTAGATTTATTTGGTACTTTGATGGTATCTTAAATCAGCATGTTTCATCATTGCTCCTTCAAGTTATCCCTGCTCTGCTGCCCTGGGTGTCAGTAAGCATTGAGAAAACCTGCCCACATTTTTGTAGAGGTTGACACCAGTGTGCCAACCAGGGATACCAGAAACTCACATTTGGAACTGGGACCCAACTTGTTGTTACCCCAAGTAAGTTTGAGCTTTCTCTTCCACATTAACACCAGGACTGGTGTTTATCGGGTGGGTGGAGTAGGGACTATGATGGAAGCATATTCTAACTTCTTTTCAGCTTCCCTTGACAAAAGCCAGCTGGACTAGAGATGTTGTCTTGGAATGCAGGGAGTGCTTGGCTGTGGTGTGGCAGTGACCCACTGCAGGAGAGAACAGTGAGAGAAGATGGTGATGTTGACACAGGTTTAATAGTCATGGAAGGGACTTGGAGCCTGGATTTTCCAAGTCTTAGCCTAAGAAAATATGTCATGATCTTTTGGTTTTAAAACCCAAAAATAAAGTCCTCTTCCATGTTTGTAACAGCTATTGTTACAGTGTGAGCTGTCAGGAAGTATAAAGATTGCATTTGGAAGGGGAACCAAACATCTTGTCATGCCTGGTTTCTGTTATGGTAACTGGGGCTTCTTGTTGAGTGAGAAACTCAAAAATACAGTAAATTTGTGTTTGGAAGAGGGACTAGATTTAAAGTCAAGCCAAGTGTGTAAGATCTGGAGAAGGACAGGCTATCAAGGTGTAAAGGCAGGAGCAGTGTCCTCTGGTCAGTGTCTCTGAATAGCTCTGCTTCATGGAGAATGAGCATAAACTCTTGACAAAGAGTAGAGGGAAGAGTGAAGACTGAAAGAAAATGAATCCAAGATTCTTTCTCAGCAGGATGCTTGTGAAGGTCGAGCAGGGACACTGGGAATAGTGGGAGGTGAGAGAACATCCTCAATGTCTCAGGTTAATGATGTTGGTCTATCATTAACTTCTGAGTCCTGTCAGACAGTAACAGTGTTTTGCCTTAGTCTGAGAGGGAAAAATATCAGAGATACCTCCGGGTTCATATTCAAGTCTTAGTTTCACACTGCACTGTGGAGAAATGCCCCAGGTGACTTAGACTACAGTATTTGCAATGATTCAAACTGGGGGGTATGGAATACTGGAGCTGGGAGAAACAGCACAAAGGTATGATCCCAAATAAGTTACCTAATTGAATGTATGGATTAAACAGACTGATTGGGAATGGATATAATTTTAGTGTGAACTAGACATGCCTGAGGCAATTCCACAAGAGTGAGATCAAAAGTTCTTCTGACTTTTTGATGTCAACATAAAAATTAACTTTTACCTATTCTTAGAAAGGGATATCAGGTTGATTCTTTTGAGCTTTTTATTCATTAAACAAATGCACTTTTTTTGTCTGGGGCTACATTAATAGTTAATCCCTAATTTAGAAAGTTTCTTTTATTTAGTTGAAATTTTTTGAATTGAGGATTGAACTAGATGAGCTTTAAAGCTTCCTTCAAACCCAAACCATTCTATGATTCTAGGATTTTTTTTAAGAAACTAAATCTCTGGCACATAAAGTTGAAAACTTGATCTGGCAATTAAAACTCAGTCTGATTTTGGAAGAAAAAGCACGAAAAAGTATTTTGTGAAAATGACAGAGGTCCTCAGGAGGTTCGTGAGCAGACATTTCAAGTCTTTTTGTTTCCAGGCAACTGTCCCATGGGTGGGTTAAACCATCTCAATCACCTGGGAGAGATCATATTAAATCTCTCCTATGATTTGGGTGATGCATGAGTAGATCTGTACATGAACAGAAACAGGGTATTGCTTCCCAATATGAAATTTAAGAAAAATCCATTTCATTTCTTTCTCAATATGAACACATGATAAAAGCCCCAGATTCATCCTGGTTTGGTACTGGAGAACTATTTAATCCCTTAAATACTTGATATCTCTTCACATACTGGGTATCTTCCTCTATTAATTCACTGTTAGTTTTGGTTTAGCTAGAAATCTTTCCCTTAAATGCTTTGTGAGAGATATTCTGGATGGTTTAGGTAGTTTGAATTCCCCAAGAATAATTACAGAGGCAATAAAAAGAACATTTTTTGGCTGGAGACCAGAATTATGCCTGAAGTCTGTCAGTGAAGGAGCATATTCACATTTGCAAACAGTGAATCTCTGCACAGTCTCTGTACTCTGGGTGACTTGGCTAATGATGGACTAGGACCTGAGAGTCTCCAGACAAGAGCATTGAAAGTTAAGAGAAGGGTTCAGGTCTTAGATAAGTTCATCTAGTCTTGCTGTAGCCATCCCAGCATCCTTGCAGGGCTGGCAGACCTCACAGAGGACCTTTTGGAACCTGCATTGGGGGACAGATGGGGAACATCACTAAAGTGCTTGTTAATTCATTGGAGTTGCTCCTCTGGGGTCAGGATCATCCTGTATGAGTGTGTGAGGGGGTGCAGATGTCCCTGGAATTGGGCAATAGCTCCAGGTTGATTCAAGCTGTGGAATATCGTGTCTCAGCCTGAGGAATGATAAGAGCATCAAAGACCTCTGTCACACCAGTTCCAGAGTGACCAGAGATTCAGAGAGTTTGCCTTAGGGGAATGGAGAATGAGATCATTCTCTGAGCAATACAAACTGGGTATTAAACCAGTTCAGGATTTCTACTGAAGTTTGTTTAAGGGAAAAAAATAAAAAAAGGCAGAGGTTTCAGTCTGATATTGGAACAGGGTTCTACTGCTCTCTCCATGAAATCAACCTCAGAGTTGGCTTTCTCTGTAAACTGGGCAGGAATAGCATTCCAATAGCTCCTGTTTTTCCATCTGGAAAATATTCTTCAGCAAAAATGAAATTAGGCAATGTGGACAGCTCAGAGTAACATGAATCACTTCCCAATCTTTCCTGTAAATAGAGTTCATAAATATGCAGCATCTCCAGCACATCCGCCAGCTCATTAAGACAGAATAACAGGTCACAGTGCTGTGGTTATAGTAGTTGGGATTTACCAAAACTATGTGCAAACTTTCATAACGGTGTGCAGATACATAAAGGAACTTATCAGTACTAGAAACGGCACCAGAGCAAGAGCAGCACCACTCTGAGTAAGATCGAGAAATTAATATTTTGCAAAACAGGTACTGCCGAAGCTTCTTGTGAAAAACAGACTCTATTGTTTTATCTGCTTGAGATCAAAGCATTGCACAGATTGAAAGGGAGAAAACCTCCCTAATTTGGAGAGATGTGTAGCTGTTCAGAAAGCACAGTGCTTGTGATGAGAGAGAAACAGAACAGCTCTAGCAATTCCTCCTCTTCTCTTTCGTTTCCATGCACCCCAGGGCAGTGATGTACCCTGGTTCCTCTGTATTTCGTACAAGGATCTATCACCAAGCTTTTTACCTGCTCCTGTCTTTCTCTCCCTAAAAAACAACCACTGAAATTTCCAAAACAAAACTGGGAGTATGTGAGGGGGGAAGCAGGGCCGAGGGAGTCAGAACACACATTGGACTGTGTTTCTTCATAGTTTGGAAAGAGTCTCATCAGGTTCTTCAAAGCCAGGGCAAAGCGAGAACAGATGAACTGTAATTTAGAAGGGCCAGAGAACGAACCACTGGGCTTTGTGGATTAGTTTTTTTCTGATGTCATCCTAATAGAGAACTATGGCTGTTTCTCTATGGTGCTGACAGCTGGCAACCAAACAAATGAAGAGCATTTATCTGAGTGATAGACAAGATTTTGAGACAGTTTCTAGAAGCTGAGATTTATTCCAAACCTCTCATATGGGAAGAAATTAAGAATTCTTCATCTAGGAGCTAAGCAGTCTTCAGCATTTCTACAATATTTATCAGTTAGGTATATGAACAGGGAGAAAGCAAAGGTTAATCTAAACTCTCAGTCCTACACAATAACACTTGATCAGTTTAAAAATGCGAACTGAAGCTCTGGTTCAAACTTGTGAGGGCCAATGGAAAACACAGCCAGAGGGTTGCTGAGAGCCTCAAATCTTGGCTGCAGTATGTCTCTAATGATATTTCATTTAGTCATCATGAGAGCACTGCAACACCCATAACATTTTATTGTTAGCCGTGAGCAAAGGTTTAGGAAAGTACCTTCTCATAGAATCAGATGAAATGCTTAGAATACAAGTTTACAGAGCCGAATGTGCAAAAAAGAGTTTAACTGGAGGTTGTGTTTTTACGTGTGGAAAATCCCAGTCTGACTGACTTGCTAGCAGAGTTTGAAGCAAGAAAACAGTAATGAACATGAGGTGTCTTATATCTGCAGCCTTTAGTTCCTCAAACCCCTCTTCTGCAGCATAAAATTTAGTAAAAAAATTGGCACTGCACTGTCAAGTGGTGGAACATGATGAAACATTTTTTTGCTTGATCCATCTCTCCCTGAATGCAGCCATGTGCTCCTGCTTTCCAGTGGCTTCTTTACTTTTCTGCTGTAGGAGCACCATTAGTGAGACTCGTGGTAAATGACTGAGATCTATTTAGGTTTAGTGGTTTATCCACTGCCCCTCAGGACCTGGGGAGAAGTGGGGTTTCACGGGTAGATTTGACTAAACTTTTGCAGAACAGGCAGAATGGCCCTGGGCTGCTCAGCTCTCTCCAGATACGTTACATGTCATAGCAGTGAAGAAAGAATCACAGAATCACAGGATGGTTTGGGCTGGGAGGGACCTTAAAGACCGTGTTCCAACAATGGGCAGGGACACCTTCCACTAGCCCAGGTTGCTCAGGTGCCCTCTCACCTGTTGTAGACATTCCTGAGTGCACCCAGGCTGCAGAGCAGAGTTGAGGAGTTGTTCCAGAGAGGAATGGCCAGGTTAGATGTGAACATCGAGTGTGGATGTCCATGAGTGCCTTTTGAGGTGCTCCAGGGGCCCTGCCTGACCACTCTCTGTTTCTCCCACACAACCTATGTCAACAGAAGTAGCTCCTGCATCATCTGCAGTAGAAGCTTTGGTTCTCTAAAGGTGTCCTAGCACAAGATTCCTATGATCAGGCAACTTCCTGCTGGAGTAATGGAAGAACCTGCATTTCTAAGGGTCTGTATGTTAAGACTAAAGGAACTGTGAATGTGTTCTCTCACCTAATGACTCTTATTTTCTCTACTTTCAGAAGCTCCTCCATCTCCTTCAGCCTACAGGCTGACCTCTAAAGATAATGAGGCTTTGGAAATGTGCCTGATCACAGATTACTCCCCTGAAAAAGCCACTTTTTACATTGCTGAGAAGGCCACGTCTGCTGTTGTGGAGGTGGCGACAGCTGAGAACAGCGCGGAATCGAGCTACGTGTCAACCTACTGGGCCAGGAGAGAGAAAATGCAGTGTGGTGCCACTCATGAGGGCTTTGGAGAACTGGAGGGCGAGGACCCTGAAAGTGGTAATGGCACTGCTGGGGGGGGTGTGCAGGGTCAGAGGTGCTCTGGGCTCTGTGCTGCTTGTGTGAGCAGGACTGGTTCACATCTCCCAGCAATGCAAGCGATGCTCCATTAACTCCCACAGTCCAGAGGAATGTTGCCTTGTTGCCTCTCTTTTCTTTCTCCTTCCTCTTTGGTGGAAACAAGACTAAAGGTCAGTAGACTGGTACAGTCACAGCAGAGAGATCTTAAAAACACACTTGGGGGGGGGTGGAAGGAAAGCTTGACATTCCTTTGCCCAGTGGGACCCTGAAGTTTAATTACATCATACTTTATGCTTGCCCTGAAAACAGCAGAAAAGAGTGTTTATGGGAGGTTTCAATGGCCAGAAACTCTAATTTATCCCTTCTAAGCAGAGATATCATTATGAGCTTCTGAATAAGTCCATTTCTGTTATTAATTAAATTTGTCTTTACTCTTTGCAGGTGCCAGCACTGTCTGTGTTACAGGGCTGTCCCTACACTTCAGGACAGGTATGTACACAGCATTTTAGTAGTAAAGATTGGCCTGATTAAAGGAAATATCTTCCCAAATTTTTGCAGATATTTCCTGCTTGCAGAATTGTTGTTGGACCAAAAAGTTCAGACTGGAAATTTCCCAAAGGGCCCCACAGGCTTTAAACACCAAGGCTAAGAGTCCTGGGGTTAATGTAGCCCTCCAGATCCCAGCTGGTAATTTTATGCAACCAGTGTAGCCAGTGTCCACATGCTCCTGCAATGACTCACCCAACAGCTACGGCCCATCACTGGGGGACTTCAGGTTCTGATATGAGTCAGCCTCACTGTCTGCTGCCTTTCAGACTTCAGAAGAGTTGGGTTTATTTTGGGGTGCACAAACATCTAATGAACCAATAGCTGAGCAGGTGGTTTTTGCTGTGTGTGCTCAGGGTTGCACTAAAGCTGTGGTGCACCTGAGCTCCAGCTCAGGGCTGGGGGGTGTATGAGTAGTGCTGCAGCCCAAGGACTGCTCTTCCTGCCAAAGGAGCTGAGCCTGCCCCTGAGCTTGCCCTGCTCACAGAACAGCTGTGCTTTTGCAAATCTTTCCAAAACACCATTTCAGGGAAATACTTATCAGTAAATGTGCTGATTTGATCAGCCTTTCAGAGAGAGGTTTTTGATGATAAACATAAAAGGTGTTTTTGATGATAGGTCTCTGCTTCTCCAGAATAGAACAATGTATTTTCAAACTTCAGATTAATAGAAAATCCAAATATAATTTTGTTCTATGAATAAAATTTAGATTTGTTTTCCCCCTGGCCATCTTTAAAAAATTTTAGAGAGAGGGAGGAGGGACACCTCCAGCATCCTGAGTTCATAATGCACAGTATTTAAAACCAGTTAGATGGTTGGCAGACTTGCATATCAGATAATTAAGTGGTTATTGAATGGCAGAAATAAAAGTCCATCAGTCCTGCTCCCTGTCCCACCAGCTGACTCCATCTGAGCAGCCTCATTAGGAAGTGTTTTAATCTGTCTGGAACGAGGATGTTTCAGTGCTCTTGTGACTCATTTTCTGATACTTTTCCAGATGAACACCTGAACACACTGTCTTTATCACAGCTGGGCCTGAAAATAATTTTAATGAAAGGATTAATTTTTAATGTGGTGATGACAATGCTTCTGTGGAAAAAAGAAGTGAGTATGGATGGGAGGTCTGAAATCATCTGTCAGAAAATATCTGGATCACTTATGAATCTTCCTTCTCTCTGGAACATCTGTTTATGCAGTCTACCCATACACCTTTTATCTACCAACAGTAAAACTCATCCACTTCTCTGGCCAGACCATTTTCACCCACCTCTCAAGTACCCTTCCTTGTCCATATGCAATTTTTTTTGTTTCAAGACATCTCTCCCTTTTATTTCTACATCATCCCTTCCCTTGTCTGCATTCATCTGTCAGATTTATCCCCAGACCAGTCTCCAGATGAGAGACTTCAATATAAGACCTTAATATATTTGCTTTGGCTCAATGTCTCTTTCTTCTCTTTCTCTTGCCTGGACACTTCAGCAGCTGTGACTGTAACCCAAATAATGATTTAACATACCTCTATTTTTGTTGCAGAATTGAAAGTAACCAGATGGTGCAGTCCAAAAAAATCTGCTGAGGAATCTTTGAGCAACCACTGAGAGCAAGAGTGAACACAGGAATATTCCTGGTGCAAGGAACATCACTTGTTGTTCTTATATATCACACCAACCATTCTATTCTAAATTGCTTTATTTGCATTGCTACAAAATTACTCAAAACTAAGCTTAAAATTTGCAGCTTTCTGCCCCCCCGAATGGTTCATTCACCTCTTCTGCAGGCAACAGACATTGCTATAAATATAGATTGCCAAACATCACTGTTACTTGCACTAAAATGACTATTGCTGCCTGGAGCAGTGCTGTTTGTTGAAAACTGTGAGCTAAATATCACCTGAATGTGAATTTTTCCTATTTTGGTAGATTCAGGGTATGCATGTCTCTTAGGGTGCACCCCCTAGCCACTTCTTCATGTACAAATAAAACAATTTGAAAAGCAAAGGGAGACTTTCTCATGATGCTGTGCATCATGTCCTAGATCAGAGCAAGAAATCCCTTATTTCCCCTAAAGGATGTGCTGCTACGTGTCCCAGAAGTCCTAAATTCAGTGAAATTGTCACCTCACTATCACAGACCAAAAAAAAAAATAAAAAATTATTATTTTCTGAAGTCTATCTCGCCTTAACGTTTCCTGAATTTAAACCAGCTTCAGATTTGGCTTTGTATTCAGTAAAAATACAAACCAGCCTTGTTCTTTTTGTTTAGGTCTAACAACCTGAGGTTTCCCAACTTCTTTTTATAACCATTGCATAAAAATATGCTGTAATATTTACCTGTCCACATGTGCCCAGCTTTGGGCAGTGCATGCCTGTGACATCCACACGCCACTAATGCATGAACTGTGCTGGCACCCACACGGTGTCTTGGCAATTCTTTAGGCCTTTGGCTGTTATTAAACAATTCTTACCAGAATGAGAAACTTGTTTGTCTGTTATATTTGTTGTTTGAGGAATTGCTTCAGCCTTCAGCTGGGCTTTAGGAATGAGCCTGGCCTTTGGGGTGAAAGAGGGAAGGGGTTGGATTCACCATGGAGGGTGGGAAGAGCTACAAATTCCCTCTCCAGGACATCCGTGCTCTGTCCATGTGAGAAGAGTGTGGCTGGGGAAGGAGGGGAGCAGGGGAGCTCTTCTCCAAGAGCAGACTCTGTGCTAGTAAAACATGCTTGGCCAGTGAGAGGACTAGTCATGGGTCCAGGCTGCCTGCTGCTGCGGGGGACAAAGGAGCCTGAAGTGTCTTATCTCTAACTGTTTCCCACTTCTGAGTGTCACTGCAGGACAAGGCAACTGCTTTGCAGTGGTGACACCAACCAACTGCCCTCTGCCTCCAGGTTCCGTCTGTCCCTGGCAAGACTGGAAAAGAATTTTTCTCCTTTTGTGACATCAATTTCTCCATCTTCTGAAGCCCCAGAAACTCCTCTGGAGGGAGGAATGAGAAGTGTGCTCTGACAGAAACACAAGCTTGAGCCTTGCTCGTACCTTACACTGGTGCCCAAAGTGAGTGGTGGGAAAAGCCTCGCTGGACTCATGGGGGTGATTCCCCCTCATAGGGTGTTTCTCACCCTGCTGGATTCACAGCCTTCACACGGGGCTGATTTCATAAAGGCTCACGATTCAAACGCTTTTAGCCAAAAGTCCTGGTGCTCCATGTGGGAGGACCATGCCAGGATCTGACCCTGCAGTGCTGAGCAGCAACATGACAGTGTCTCACTGGTCTCTTGCCATGGTCACCATTTATCATAGTGACCATCCCTGACCATTTAGGAGGTGGCCTATCACAAGGTGACAAAGTTACTGACCCCTCCTGCCAAGGAACAACTTTAACCTTTCTGTGTCTATTGCCCTGATTATTTCATAGTACAGATGTTCAGGGATTTGTTCTCTTATCTCTCTCTTGATGTAACAGTCACTCTGGTATCTCTCCAGATGTAGGAAGCCTGTGGCTCCTTAAGTGCTGGATTCCAGGCAGCTCTTAGAGCTTACACTCTGCTCATGATGAGATCTGCCAAATCACCAGGAAGCAGCTTGAAGAAGCTGCTTAAACGATATTTGAACTATAAAGCAAGTCATTGAATTTCACAAATTTCCAACTGATTAACCTCATCCCAGCAACTTTCAGGGACGTGGGAGAAAACTTTCCATACTCATTTACTTTTAGCATCACTTTTTAAATCTTAATTTTTTTATGTTGCACTTCAAACCTACTCCCAGCTGTAAGGGCAAGGGTTAAGGACTGTGCTGCCTTTGTTTCTACATCTCAGTCTTTCTTCTTCCAGGTTAAATGACCCCAGTGACAGGATTTGCCAAGTGGGGGATGAGTTAAATATTTTGACTAACGTGGCTCTGGGCACGTGACCTGCAAAACATTGAATTTGCAGGTCTAGTTCAAAGACACTTCGAGATATCAGGCTGGCAATCTCCCACCACCACAATGTGCCCCTGCCCCCTTTGTGCTTTCTTGTTTATTTTGAGAAATAAAGACCGCAGAGCAAAGCGAAGGCAGGAAATAACACAGCAGGACAGGAGGTGGAAAGGGGCTCACGGCCCAGGTGAGGCAGGAAGAGGCCACAGCAGCAGTTCCATGACGCCACAATCGAGATCTGGGTCACCTTTTGATGCTCATCTACACCTGACCACAGAAACCACTTCCTCTGGAAAGTGGAGCACAAATAGGGGTGGAGGTGCAGGGCTGAAGTGGCACGTGGCAGGGAGGGGGAGAAGCTGTGGAAAGGAAAAGAACAGCAGACGTTAGACCACAAGCCAAAGTGGAATGAGGTTAGTACATCCTCCCCTCCCACCCCCTCACCACAGCCTGCACTTGGGGAGGGTGGGGGAGTTGTTTTGGTTATAGCAGGAAGGACTGAGCTATGAATAGAGTGGGCAGGGAAAGGAGGGGAGAAAATGCATTATAAAGTGTGGTGGGTGGTGGGGAAAGATCTTAGAATTGTGTCAGATTTCTGAATTTGCTGATAGATCTCTATACAGACCCTTTATACAGACTGAATCCATCCAGAAAAATCCTTCCACTTCTCCTGACCCCGAGGAGAAGGGAGGATGAACGGCCAGGCTGGAGTCCTGTCACACTGGCAGGGAAGAAGATGTTGCATGGTCCATCTCTAGCACTCTCTCCCCTGTACCAGCTCCTGTTCCCCAAACCTGCCTATGGGTAGATGAATTTGAACATTTTCTAAGGGTTTTGTTGGAGGAAATACCCTGCCCAACATTTGTCCTCTCTCACCAAACAAGGCCCTGTGCACAAACCAGCCTCTCTTCTTATCCTTCTCCTTGTGTGACCAGGAACCTGAGGACGGACTTTATGAGAAGCAGAGCTTGAAGGTATTGATGGATTTGTTGAAGCTTATTTCGATGTGGGAATAGCTTTGATAGGACCCAAATTGATCAGAGAATCACAGAACACCAGATTTGTTTGGGTTGGAAGAGACATGAAAGCTCATCTCGTTCCACCCCCTGCCACGTGCAGGGACACGTTCCACTAGACCAGGTTGCTCCAAGCTCTGTCCAATTTGGCCTTGAACACTTCCAGGGATGGGGCAGCCACAGCTTCTCTGGGCAACCTGAGCCAGGGCCTCCCCACCCTCACAGGGAAGAATTCCGTCCCAATCTCCCATCTAACCCTGCCCCCTGGAAGTTTGAAGCCATTCCCCCTTGTCCTGTCACTACACAACCTTGTGAAAAGTCCCCCTGCAATTCTACTCTCCCTCAAGAATTCTGCTTGAGTTACAGGCTGGGGGAAGAGGGACTCGAGAGCTGTTCTGCAGAAAAGACACCTGGAGGTGCTGGTTGACAGTTCGCTCAATATGAGCCAACAGCGTGCCCAGGTGGCCAGGAATGCACACGGCATCCTGGCCTGTATCCAGAATAGTGTGGCAGCAGGACCAGGGAAGTGACCCTTTCCCTGTACTTGGCACTGGTGAGGCCACACCTCGAGTGCTGCGTTCAGTTCTGGGCACCTCACTTAAAAAAGGACATTGAGGGGCTGCAGTGTGTCCAGAGAAGGGCAACAAGGCTCATGAAAGGGCTACAAAACATGTCTTATGAGGGATGGCTGAGGGGGCTGGGCTTGTTTAGTCTGAGGAACTCATCACTTTCACAAACTCCTGAGAGGAGGGTGGGGTCAGTCTCTTCTCCCGTGAATGGCCTCAAACTGAGCCAGGGGAGATTCAGATTAGACATTAGAAGAAAATGCTTTCACTGTTAGGGTGGTCAGGCACTGGAATAGGTTGCCCAGGGAGGTGGTGGAGTCACCGTTCCTGGGGGTGTTCAAGAGGTGCCTGGATCTGATGCTGGGTGATGGTTTAGGGGTTACAGTGGGTGGAGGGTTGGACTGGATGACTTTGAAGGTCTTTTGATGATTCTGTGATTCTAAATCTGAGGGGGGAGCTTCTTCCCTCAGAGGAGCTTCAGTGCAGCTCAGAGGCCCTGACAGCTTGGCAGCCCCTTCCAACATGTTTGTGTTCATCAGCACATCAGAGTGCAGGGACCCTGACACCGTGGCAGGGTGGCTGTAACAACTCACAAGCCTTAGTGGGGCTCTAAGTCCACCTGGGACATCCACACATGGCCCATGTGCCTCTGAGGGATGTGGAAGGACCTGTGGGAAGGTGGGTACACCTGGGGACATGCTGGAGAACACCCACCAGCTCCTTCCCTTCATGACCACTCACCACAGCCTAATCCGAATTTTTCACAGCTTTGAAGCCCAGGGGCACATTGGCAACAGACTCTGTAAGATAAAGGTGCAGGAAAAAGGGAAATGAAAAGGGTGGATGACAACTGAGTTTTCATGACAACTTGTTTCCTGCTTCCCTCCAAAACTGGGGCACAGAAAAAAAAGTCTGTTGGGTAAAAAGGGAGAGAGAGGGGTACAATCAGGGAGTCATGCCTGAGAGGGAGAGAACTTGGGTGCAGGAGAAGCTCTGTATTTGTCACCAACAGGGAAAAGGCTGCAGTGTCACACAGGGTTTTATTGATGGAAAGGATTACAGGTACATCACGAGGCCGCAGACCCCTCCATAGGACACTGTGGGGAAAAACCTGAGCCCCTTCCTCCACCAAGGCAGAAGGTGAGAGTCTGCTGGGGAACTGCACTTCCCTATGCCAGGCTTTGCCATCAGAGCTCAGGAGCAATTCAAGACCTGGAAAGAGAGAAGGCAACAGGAGCAATGTTACTGCTAATGGGGAGGAAATTCCCCCAAGCTCCAGTGATCCTGTGGCCCCTTGCAATAGTAACAACAGGGTATGTCCTCCACTTCCCAAACCCAACTGTCCCTGTCCCAAACTGCCTCATCTGTGAAGGAACTTGCAGACTTGGACCCCAGCCACACCATGGCCTCCAGAAACGACAACCCTCACAAAGGGAGGAAACTCCCCCAGGAGTTCCAGCTCCCAAAGCCCCTCCTGCAAAGAAGAATGGGAAATATCTCTCATAAGAGAGGAATGTGGGTAGGTTTCTGTAACGCACCTAGTTAAATGCCCTATCAAATGATACAAAAGCCAAAAAATACATGCTCAAAAGCAGAAAGCCGTAAATCCTCACCCTGTGCCAACCCAGAGAACAACAGTTCGGCTGTGCTTGGCCCAGAGGCAGCTGGGAGTCGGGAGGACTCCTGGATTCACTCAGGTTCTAGTTCTCCCCCAGAAGCACTGACGCCCCGTGGTTGCCCCTTTTGAGATCCCATGGATCAGTACCTAGCAGCCTCTCCCAGAGCTCAGCCAACGAAGTTGATGACGACGAGGTGGAGGATGGTGTTGGCAAAGAGGAAATCGGCGAACGCCCGCTCTGGGGAGATGCCCTGGAACTCACCCTTGTTCTGGGGGTTGATCTGGATCCGGAGGCAAACTGCAGAGCAGAGAGAGAGAATGAGAGATTAGTGAGCACAGAAAGAGGTTGCGGTGGGAAGCACAGCCTTCCTGGGGCAGCCCAGCCCAGGTACTGTTCCGCCAGTGAAAAGTTACTCCATCATTACTACAGATGAGGAGGACCCGGGCAGGGGATTTGCACAGGGCTGTCATGGAGTCAGTGCTCCCACAGCACCACACACACACCCTACAGGGGTGCCCAACAGAGTCCTGAGAGGAACAGGCTCAGAGCAGGATGGGACTCACACAGAAGTGTAGATATTCTTATGTCCTCTACTGGGTGTGTTAGAAAGAGAATCACAGGATGGTTTGGGTTGGAAGAGACATGAAAGCTTATCCAGTTCCACCACTTTCCATGGGCAGGGACACCTTCCACTTTCCCTAGTTGCTCCAAGTCCTGTCCAATCTGGCCTTGGACACTTACAGGGATGGAGCAGCCACAGCTTCTCTGGGCAACCTGAGCCAGGGCCTCCCCACCCTCACAGGGAAGAATTCCGTCCCAATATCCCATCTAAGCCTGCCCTATGTCGGTGGGAAGCCATTCCCCCTTGTCCTGTCCCTGCAGGCCCTTGTCCCAAGTCCCTCTCCAGCTTTCCCGGAACCTCTTTAGGCACTAGAAGGGGCTCCAAGGTCTCCCCGGTAAACACCCCATGTGAACAGCCCAGCTCCCCCAGCCCGTTAGTCCCTGCGCTGGGGGGGCTGCAGAGGAACAGGGTGGGTTTGGGGATACTTTGGGAGAGCAGCGCCTGCAGCTGCCCCTGCTGGAGCCTGCGAGGACCCCGGGAGGGACAAGGATAGGGGCTGGCCCCAAGGAGTCCCTGCCCGCCCGGGGTGCTGGAGGTGCCGAGGGGCCCCGGTGGGTCCCTGTGGCTGCCCAGGGACCCCCGCCGGGTTCCGAGGCTCCCCCGCCGCCCGCGGGGCCCGGCACTGACCGCCCAGGATGAAGCTGCCGACGGCGGAGATGAAGCCGCTGAGGAAGGAGTTGAAGGGGAAGGTGCCGACGCCGAGGCAGTATCCGAACTGCAGCGCGCCCGTGAGCAGCACGTAGAGCAGGAAGGCGTCCAGCGCCTTGAGGCGCCCGGCGGTGCCGCCGCCGTACTCGGACAGGAACCGCCGCGCCACGGCCCGCACCGACCCCGCCATGGCCGCGCCGCGCACTGCGCACGCGCGGTGGCGAAACTGCGCCGCCGACTGACGTGGCGGGGCAGCAACGGGGTCACGCGTCTCGGCCGGCGCATGCGCCGAAGGCTCCGTGCAGTCCGCGCCCTCGCAGCTTGCCAAGAGCCAATCAGAGCCTAGTGCCGCCTGTTGCCAGGCAGATTAGATAGCATCTCCGCCCAGGAGCCAATTAGCGCCGAGCTCCGCCTATTGCCAGGCGGATTACAGCGCCCTCACCCGCGTCCCGCTCCCTGCGTGCTGGGAATGGCGGGTCCGGCTGGGAGATGCTCTGGCCGAGGGAAGGGGAGGCTCAGCGGGTGCATGGGAGTTTGCTACAGAAGGACTGTCCTGGTTCTCCCAAGAGGAGCCAAAATCTTGTCGCCCCGCTCGGAGCTGGGGAAAGGCAAACCACCGCTTTCATTGCTGCTGGTTAAAAACCGTCACGACACGGAGCCTGAAGGGGGAGCAAAACGATTCTGCTCTGGAGGGGGGAGCGACTTTTCAGTGAATCGGAAACAGAACTTTCCTGTATATATATTCGTCCTTTGTAAATCATTCCAGCCTTCCCCCCTCTCCCAAACGAGGGATGTGCTCAATTTGGAGAGCAAATACCCCTGAACGGGCTCTGCAGTGAAGACAGGGCATTTCCCTATCATAGAATCACAGACTGGTTTGGGTTGGAAGGGACATTAAAGCTCATCTCATCCACCCCCTGCCATGGGCAGGGGCACCTTCCACTATCCAGGTTCCTCCAAGCCCCGTCCAGCCTGGCCTGGAACACTTCCAGTGGTGGGGCATCCACAGCTTCTCTGGGCAACTGTGCCAGGGCCTTACCACTCTATTGTAGTAAAGAACTTTCTAATATCTAACCCAAATCTCTCCTCATTGCTTAAAACCATTATCCCTTGTCCTGTCACTATCTGCCTATGTAAAAAGTCACTCAATCTTTTTTATAACCTTCCTTTAAGTACTGGAGGGTCAGAGTAAGGTTTCCCTGGGCCTTCTCCTTTCCAGGTTGAACACTCCCAGCTCTCTCAGCCTGTCTCCAGTCTTCTGAGCACCTTTGTGGCCTCCTCTGGTCCCGCTCCAACAGGTCTGTGTCTTCTTGTGTTGAGAACTGCAGACCTGGACACAGTGCTCCAGGTGATATCTCACAAGGGCAGAGCAGGGGGGGACAATCCCCTCCTTGACCTGCTGACCACACCTGTTCTGATGCAGCCCAGGATGCAGTTGGTTTTCTATGCTGCCAGTGCACATTGTTGGTTTATGTCCAGCTTTTCATCCACCAGAACCCCCTGGTCCTTCTCCTCAAGGCTGCTCTCAATGAGTTCTTCTCCCAGTCTGTTTGGAGAACCCTGAACCAGGTGTGTCACCTGGCACTTGGCCTTGTTGAACTTCATGAGGTTCTCATGGCCCACTTCTCAAGTTTGTCCAAGGTCCCTCTGGACGTCCCCTTCCTTCTGTTGAGTCACCTGCACCACTCAGCTTCATGTCATCTGCAGACTTGCTGCCATCTTACAGAAGTGATGTTTGTGTGTCACTTAAACAACACCATGGCTTTAGTTCTGTAGCGTGAATCTTTGGAGACCTTGTCCCTTCTAACTCTTACGCTTGCTCCCCATGGATGTATTCTCCTTACCTGTGCTTGGAATAGAGACAGAAATACCCCCAAGAAACAACTCTTGTGTTCATGTGGTAGGGAAAGCACCCAGCTGGGGGTTGGGCAAGGTACACATTCCATTATTTGTTTTCAATCTGTGCAGTGTTTTCTCTCGGAGGTCCATCTCTGTAGGCAATAGGGCAGAACTGGGGATGTTTTCAAGTGCCCCATCCTCTGCTCATGCCTCCAGGGCCTGAGCCTGGAGAAGCCTCATCCTGTAGAAGAGACTTCCTACATTTCTGAGTGGAGTTTCCGCATCCAGGAGATGGGATTACCAGCATGGTTTTGCTAAGACCCCGTCTGGGAGGTTCCCTGTCTTTCTTCTACAGCCCCTGGTATCCTGATGTGTTGAAGTCTAACCAGTTGTGGAGGATGGGACCTGAGCATGTATATTACCCCAGGGCTTCTCTGTCAGTGCCCATAAGGGGCTTGTGACCTTTTTTTCCTTAGTCATTGGCCATTTTTTTGTGGCATCTCTGGGAATAATCATTTGTCTTGTCACAGGAGCAAAAGCATGCATGGGAATGGATTCCACAGCCATGTCCCTTGCTTTTTCTCCAAAATGCCAGCAGCTGCAGCTCTTGCTGAAGTCCTCTGCATATTCCCATCTACAGAGAACCATCAGAAACCATAGGGTCTCCTCCTCACCTCACTAAACCCAGACAGCCCTATGACACCATGTCCTGAGTGAAGATGGTCACTGCAGTCTTGGGGCACTCAAAAAATTTTGGTGGTGCTCAGGATTGCTGGGACTTGTTGGAACTTTCCCTGCTGCTGAGTGAAGAAAAGCAGGCTGGAAATGATCTCCTTTCATCAGAGAATGCCTGCATTTGATCTCTCCATGGCCCTGAAGAACAGTGTTTTGGGAGGGAGATAATTGGCACCCCAGAGCCGGGCTGCACGTCAAACCCTGGAGAGATGTGCAATGGAGGGGTGAATTATAAAGTGCTGGACCTCCAAGTTCAAAAGGGGATGGTCAATACTGCAAACTCAAACTGGCAGATAGTTATTAGTGGAATCCTTTGGGAATCAACACTGGTTTTATTAACAACCTGGATGATGGGACAGAGTTCACTCTCAGCTAGTTTGTGGACCATACCAAGTTTGAAAGAACAGTCAATAGCCTGGATAGCAAGGACTTGACAGGCCATGAAATGTATCAAAAGAATCAGCACCAAATTCATTGAAGTTTAGAGCAAAGTCCTGATCTGGGATAACCTCATGGGACAGAAGAGTCTTGGGGTTGATTGGCTGGAAAGCAGCTTTGCAGAAAGAGCCCTGGAGTTACTGTGAGCAGGTCAACATGAGTCAGTAAAGAAGGCATTTTCTGGGTCATCTTAACAAGAGCATAGGTGAAGGAAGGTGATTCTTCCCCTCTGTTCAGCACTTGTGAAAGCCCTTTTGGAGAACTGGCTCTAGTTTAGGACTCCCCAGGACATGTCAGACTTTGGTATTCTGGAGCAAGTCTGGGAGAGGTGGAGGTTGGAGCACAAGACATGGTGCTGAGACGGCTGGGTTTGTACTGTCTCAGGAAGAGAAGGCTCAGGTGGGACCTTGCTGTGGCATTCAGCTACGTTTTGGTGGGGTGTATAAAAGGATCTTCTTGCAGGTGCACAGAGATAGGATGGGAACCAATAGACAGAACACAAAAAAATTTTAGTTAGAAATTCAGAAAAGATGTTTCACAATGTAACCAAACACTGGAATAGGGATCCTGAAAATTTCTTTGTCTTTTTGATTTTCAGAACTGGACTGTAAAAGGCCTTGCTGCAGTTTAGTCCTGCTTTGAGTTGAACCACAGATCTCCAGAGGTCTTTTCCAAATCATATTACTCTGAGATTTTTGATCACCTAGTAATTCTATAAGTGATTATTTTAAAAACACCCTACAAGGACCCTGTAGTCAGGCGTTCCCATTTTCTGCACTTCTAACACCCTTGCAACTCCCACAGAGATTCTCTGCCCATTTTTCTCTAGCGCTGCTTCTTTTTGCTTCCCCTAAGCATCTTTGCCTCTGTCCTATGTTGTTCTTCTCTATCTAGAACCAACTTCAGATTTAGTATCTAATATACTTTTAATTCCTCCTGACTGAGTCAGACAATTAACATCTTAGAAGAAAACAACTAGACAACTACAGAAGCAACCCTGTTGTTCTCAAGACCTTTGAGAAGAAACTGATGGCCTTCACTCTACCTGAAAACCAGGAATGCATACTCAAAGATTATTTGAGATTTCATGTCTGAATTCGAGATTCCTTTTTGGACTGACAAGTGGAAGTTCTTATATTTTTCCTCACCCTATGCTATCCAAACTCCATCTCTTCTACTGCAGCCATGCTAATTCAAAAACTTCTGAAGCTTTTTACTTGTGCTAATCCTTTCCCCAATGTAGAAATAAAGTAGATAAGACCTCATAGGCAGAGGTTTGGAGACTTCCTAGTTAGGAGATTTCTGTAGCATGACCTGACAGCCTCACCAAGTCAGCACGACCCGACTGTTGAAGGAATTAATTGTTTGTAAATGGATGGATTGTTTACACCCCCGTTATCTGAAGTAATTCACTTGCTGTCAAGATTTACCATATCCTGCTTATCTGACACAGCTTGGTGAAGAGTAAGTTTTACAACACAAAGGTGTCTAAATTCAGTAACTATCCCTTTTGGTGAGTGGTGAAGGAATTAAACCCAACATGTGAATTACTTCCCTCAGGAAGCAAGAAAATATTAACAGTCAAAGTGGAGTTTTGATTCCTGCAGAACTGAGATTTTTCAGAAATGATTGTTTGTCCTTTCCTCCTCTCCACAGCTACAAAATGAGCTGATGGAAATGAGTGCATCCTAATTTAAGTAAGGATCTGGGATATGTCTTCTCACTGACTTCGAAATGAACTTGGTTAGTGTTTAGTCTGCTCACTTTAGGTCTCTGCTTTGGGAATCCATGTTAGTCACTTTATTCCTAAAAGTGAAGAGAGAACAACGGATGGTGCCAAAGGGTGGTTTAATACTCTATTCACCATCCCCGGAAGTTTTCAAAAAATGAATAGATGTGGCACTTTGTAACACGCTTTAGTGGGCATGGTGGTATTTGGTCCAAATACCTTGATGATCTTGGGGGTCTTTTCCAACCTTAATGATTCTATGACTCCTGTCTGACATTGGTGCTTTGAATTCAGTCCCTGGTGGTAATCACAGCAGCTGGGGGTCTGTTCTAAGTGAAGAGGAATGTGCTCCCTCACTTGTCATGCACTTGGGGTCGGATAACCTATTGGATAACCACATCCATAGGTGTAGGCTGGAAACTGGCTGTGGAGCAACTCTGCACACAGAGCTGTGGTTCCTGGGGGCTGACATGCTGAGCAGGGTGTCTCTGTGACACTGAGGGGTCACTGCAGTCCGGGCTGCCTTTGCCCGCTGTTCCGGACAGGTGCTAAATTCATGTTGCTTAACACTGGGTATCTGGAGAACTGTGCACAGCTCCCAACACCCAGTAAAAAACCCCAGAAGATTTTATTAAAATGGTATGAGACCAGTGGAAGATGAGCAAGATGATCAGAGAACTGGGTCCCATGATAAATGAGGAGAAGCAGAGAGAAGGCAAAGTTGAGAGGAGGGATCAGCTGTACTGTCCACTGAGGGGGAGTTATAGACAAGTCAGAGCCAGATCTCTCAGAACAAGAGATGCGGATCATAAAGTGAATCTCCACTGCACACAAGGAAATAACTCTTCACAATGAAAATGGTGAAGCATGAGGGAAGTTGTGGCATCACAGGGAAGCTGAGGCATCTACATGCTTGGACATATCCACACTTACCTGGAAAAGGTCTTGAGCAACCTTGGCCAGCTTTGAAGTCAGCTTTGCTTTTAGCTTGGGATTGGACCTCCAGAGGTCCTTCCCAATCTTACTGTCTCCATGGTTTCATTACATTCTTGTTGTTCTTCGAACTTTCTCAAGTGTTTTTCCACAAGGTGTTTTTTCAGATTTCAATACCTAATTAGTCCCTGAGGTTTGACTTGGGGAGGAAACACAAGACTGTAATATGTTGCCACTTTTATAAAAAGGACCTGAAGAGAGAGGAAATTCGTTTGCCAAAGATCAAATGTCAAACTAAGTTAGGGAGAAACATCAGACTAAGACTCCTTTTTGAAGCATCCTGGATTGTTGTAGATATACTGGTAACTATTTGGACCATTTCTTAGAGTTTGAGTGTGATTTTTTGAAGATAGGGGAAAACTAAAGGGGCAATGGCTTGGAAAACTGAACTTTTAGTCTTCAAACTAAAGTAAAAGCTTTTATCTGTTATTGAAGTTGTTTTGTATTAGTGTTTTTTTGAGAAATAACTGTGAGATGGAGCTAATAAACTCTGTGTTTTGCTGGAAAAATGGCACTGAGTGGAAAGATTTGATAGGAACAGTGTGATAAGAAGGGTTGTAGCATCCTAATTTATATCTATGTTTTTGTTGAGCATTTGAAGAAGGAAAATTGAGTGTCATGTTTGATATGGGCTACGAGCTATGTAAGATGGGTTTGCTTTCCCTGGAAGCTCATTGTGTTGGTCTTCGTTTCAGTCACTCAGAAATATCTGAAGTAAGTCAGAAATTAATTTAAACCAGGTTAAAAGATCCAGACATAATAGATAAAACCTGGGAGACCTGAGTGCAAAATGGGATATGTCTCTTTTTAGGGCAAGGAGGGCTGGGAGAAAAAGGAGGGAGAAATTGAAAAACCAAAGATGGGACCTGGCAAACCTGCAAGAAAAGAATGTGAGTGAAGGGCATCAGACAGAGTTTTCAGGTTCCACTTAACTTCCATGAGGTAATGGCTACCACAGGGGTGACTCTTGTGGTAGACACGGTGCACTGGGCAGTGTACACTTCTGAGCTTGGGGTAGGGTGTTGTAAGGTGAAGGGATGCTTGGAGGCAGAGACTCTGAAGAAGAAATAATGTCCATCACCATCAGATTTGATCCACTGAAGCTGTAGAACTTAGGGCAAATGAAAAGAAAAGGACAATCTTCCCATGCTTTTTCCAATTCCCCCCTTTTTTACTTTTGCTTGCTGTAGCACCCATCCATTTCTCTGTGTATTTTGCCTTCTCTCAGTGGTAGTCAAATATCCTTCTCTTTGTAGCACTGCTGTCTTACTGTCTGGCCCTTTCTCTGTAAAGCCTCTCCTTCCCCCTCCTCTCTCTCTCCCTTTTTCTGTCTCCTTTTAACTGCAATAAGTTTCTCTTTTGCACTTCTAATGTATCCATCAACTAATCTAATCTGCTCCAAAGTCAGTCTACAGTGTGATTGCATTCTTCTGTGATAAGTCTCTGGACACAGTCAAAAGACTCACTTTTGCATTTGGCTTTTTCCTGTGTTTGTTGAAGGGTGAATATTGTCAGAACACTCAGAGATTCCTTGATTTAAGGGTCTGTAACAGTTTCTGCACATCTCTCAATTATGCTGAGAGAGTATTGTAGGAATCATCTCAACTGGAATGAGGACTAATTCTTACAAATGGAGCCTGGGACTCCTTTTATATGAACATGATTTTTAAATGTGGTTACTGTGGCTGTTCCGGTCTTTTACAAGGGGTTTATTGCTGGTATCACTCTCTAATGTTAGCAAAGCCAAACTGACGTGTGTTCAGTTGTTTTCCAGTAGTTTCCAAAACATCTCTTTTCTTTTCTCTTCCTGCAAGCAGTGACGCCTCAATGAACCACACAAGAGTAGTGGAATTTGTCCTCCTGGGGCTGGCCAACAGCCGCCACTTGGAGATCATCCTCTTTCTGTTTCTTCTCATTGCCTACCTCTTGATCCTGCTTGGAAACATTACTGTCATCAGCATCACTCTTGTGAATAATTTCCTTCAGACCCCGATGTACTACTTCCTCAGGAATTTCGCCCTTTTGGAAATCACTTTCACCTCCACATTCATTCCCAGCACCCTCTACAGCCTTCTGACAGAGAGGAAGACAATTTCCCTGCCTGGTTGTTTCTTTCAGACGCTGCTTTTCAATTACTTGGGTACCTGCACCCTTTTCCACGTGGCAGTGATGTCCTTGGACCGTTATGTTGCCATTTGCCGCCCTTTGCATTACACAACTATTATGAACAGCAGGTTTTGCCTGCAGCTGATCCTGGCATGCTGGGCAGTGAGTTTTCTCTTGATGTTTCCTCCCACCATTATGACTGTCCAGTTGCCATTCTGTGGTCCCAATGTCATGAACCACTTTTACTGTGATACTTCCCTGTTGTTGCAACTGTCCTGCACAGACACAGGGTTCATTGAAGAACTGATGTTTATCACACTAATTGTCATCCTACCTGGTACCTTTATAGTAACTGTTGTTTCTTATGGCTGCATTATTATCACCATCTTCCATATACCATCTTCTGCAGGTAGGAAGAAGGCATTTTCCACTTGCTCAGCTCACCTCATAGTGGTGATGGTATTTTACAGCACTTGTATTTACAGGTACATCCGCCCAGCACAGCGAGGTGGGCAGGACTCTGACAAAGTTCTCTCTTTCTTCTTCTCTGTGCTGACTCAGATGCTTAACCCATACATCTACTCCCTGAGGAACAAGCAAGTCAAACAAGCTTTAAAGGAGAACATGCTGAAGGCGTGTTCTGCCTCCCTGGGGCAGTTGTGTGTTGTGGAGTAGCCCGTCCAAGTAACTGAATTGTTCCTCAGATGTAATATAAGTATTGTGTAACTGTGAATTAAAGACGCTGATTTCAAATGGTTTATGCTTCTACATTCCTGATAACCTTGTGTTAGCAACCAAAACATACCAACACAGAAAGGATTTTCCAGCCTTCCAGTACCCAGCCTCAGCTTTGCCTCAGTATTTCACCTCCTTGCTGTGATGTGTCAGCCTTAGCTAACAAGAAAATTCCTACTCACTCCTTCCCCCCCCACAGAGGGATGGAGCAGAGGCAGAAAACAGGAAAAACTAAACAAAAAGTCTCATGGATTGAGATAAAGACAGAGAGATGGTTTACCAATTGCTATCACGAGCAAAACATATTGGATTTGGAGAAAGCGGATGTAATTTCTTGCCAATTAAAATAGTTTTAGCTTGTGAGAAACAAAGTTAAATACTAAACGAACACCTCTACTTTCCCCTTTCCTGTGCTCAATTTTATTCATTTATTCCAGAATACTCCACCACTGTCCCAAGCAGTGCAGGGTGGGTGGGGAGGGTTATGGTCAATACATTGTTCTTCCCTTCTGCTGCTTCTCTCTTCTCACGCTTTTCCCCTGTTCCAGTGTGGGTTCTCCCACGCTGCAGTGAATATCTGCTCCACCAGAGATCATCTCCTCCTCCTCTGATCTTGCTGTTCCCTCTTTTGTTTCTCACTCCTGTTGTTCCCTCACTAGCTGGCAATTCCTGCCCTTTCTTAGAGATGTTTTCCCCGAGGTGCCACCAGCTTTACTTGTAGGCTCAGCTTTGACTCGTACTGGGTCCATTTTGGAGCTGGCTGGAATTGGCTCCAGCATGGAGCAAGAAGTTCTCACAGAGGCCACACCTGCAGGCCCCTTGTTACTGAAATTTTGCCATGTATATCAACTGTGGACTAACACAGCCAAGTGACCCTGAGCGCCATGCCCACTCAACTTTTAAATCCCTCCAGGAATGGTGACTTAACCACTTCCCTGGGCAAACTTTTTCAGACAACATGCTTGGTGAAGAAATTTTTCCTAATATCCAAAACTCCCTGGCACAACTCAAGGCCCTTTCTTCTTGTGCTGCAACTTGCTACTTGGGAAAAGAGACCAACCCACACGTGACTTCACCCTCCTGTCAGAGAGTTGGAGAGTGAGAAGGTCCCCCATGAGCCACCTTTTCTCCATGCTGAGCTCCCCCAGCTCCCTCAGCTGCTCCTCATCAGACTTGTGCTCCAAACCCTTCCCCAGCTCCACTGCCCTTCTCTGGACACACTCCAGCCCCTTCAATGTCTTTGTTGTCATGAGGGGCCCAAAACACTGCAGGATTCAAGTCAAGGCCTCATCAGTGCACAGCACAGTGGAGTGGTCACTGTCCTGGTCCTGCTGCCACACCGTGGTTGGTACAAACCAGGTTCCCCTGGCCTTCTTGGCCACCTGGCCACGCCTGGGCTCATGTTCAAACTGCTATCAATCAGCAGCAGCCCCAGGCCCTTTCCCACAAAGCAGCTTTCCAGCCACTCTGCCCCAAGACTGGAGCACTGCAGGGGTTATGGTGACCCAAGTGCAGGACCTGGAGCTTCACCTTGTTGAATATCTGTTTGTCTCCTCCCAGAGCTCTTTGATGAAACTTGCAAGGTTGTGAAATATTGAGATCCTCATTGTTTTAGAAAAAATGCGTAACCTCAAACATGAAAAGATCTAGTATCATGATCCACAGCTGTCCTAAGCTTGCTCACTTTCCCCCCATGGCAAGGGACCCTGCAAACAAAGTGCACTGCTCCATTTTGTTATAGACTAATTTCATTGTTTATTCCTTGTCTAGGGTCTAACGAAGAAACTGTGTGGCCAGTCTGGTTTATTGGATCCTTCTTAACAGATTTTTCCGACTACCAACTGAAGCCAACCAGACCTATTTTTTTCATGCAAATTGCCTGATTATCCTTTACTTCTGATATGTTTTTTCCCAAAGCAGGGTTGATTAATAGATAAAGAAAAGAAATGGAATTATGGTCGAAAGCCTTGTTTCAAGGTACACAGAAACAAGGAACAGCACTTGCACCGTGCAAGTGTGAGGTTCAGTGTCTGCTGCCAACACACCACTGGGAAGGAGCGAAAGGGATGATCACAGCACTGTGTAATCACTGTGCTGTGACTTGTATACAAACTGGCATAAGTCATGTCCAGAATAGAAGCTTTGGAGAAGGTTAATCAGGGAGACATCCATGTCGGGTCACAAGGTGCAAAAAGAACCCCCTGTCTTTCTAAACTCCTTCTCTGAGAAGAGTCTCAGTGCACCTGGATCCAATCCCAGTCCCAGAGATGTGTAATTGAGCCTGTATACAACTTTGTCCTGCAGGATTAAGGATGGCAAACCAAACATATTTATATCAATAATGATTTATTTAAATTGATGATGATACTGATTAGACTAAAAGACTTTAATCTGAAACATTACAACAGAGTATAGATGTATAGTATAATGCATGTATAATATATTTACATATTATCAGAGGCCTGGAGCACCTCTTAATGGCTGAGAAGCCGTTAATCTCGTGATTTTATCTCACGGAACAGAGAAGAAGGTGTTCAGGGTCTGATGGAACAGAGGATGGGACCTGAGGTGCAACATTTCATCCCGTATGTTTGAATCCAGAGCTGATCCAGACTGGGACTGGAAGGAGGGAGCTGTGAGTTAGGATGGCCGGTGGTTCCTGAGCGTTGTAGGCAGTGTGTGTTACAGTCACAGGGCATGTTACAGTCACAGGATCTAATGGATGAGAACTTAACCAAGAATTGACCCCTCCTCATGTCTATGAGAAACATGGTAAAGAATGTCTCTGATAAGCTGTGTTCAATAAAGTATGTAGTTGTTATGCTGTATGTTGCTGAGAACACAGCTGCATTGGGGAGGACACATCTCCAGGATGAAGGACCACCACCTCCCCAAGATCGTGCTCTATGATGAACTTGCCACCGGCTGCCACAAGAGAGGAGCCCTGAAAAGAAGATCCAAGGACTCCCTGAAACAACATCTCAGCCTTGGCCATATTGACCTTCATAACTGGTCTACTCTGGCCTCCAATCGAGAGGTCTGGAGACACACCATCTATAACGCTGCTGATGCTTTTGAGAAAGCACACAGGATCACTCTTCAGGAGAAAAGACAATGCAGAAAGAACCGTGTCTTGTCGATACCACCTAAGGAGTCTTTCTGCTGTGCCTTTTGCACCGGACGTGTCTATCTCCATTGGCCTTTTTAGCCACCAGTGCACTTGCAGCAAATGTGGGTAGAGCCCTTCCCAAATCTTCGTTCGCGAAGCCCGGCCATGAAGATGATGATGTTGCAAAAAGGTAGGAAACGTGTGTGCAGCTGTTCCATGACCTGTACATTTGACCACACCGGGGTGCCTGGCCAATACCCTGGGAATTCTCCAGTTACCTGAGACTCTGGGCTGAGACGGGGATTTCCAGCTGACGTATGGACCTGCATGTTGAGGATTAGGTGGTAATTGGTGATGTATTTCTTCTTAATCACTGTTCTCTCTCTCTGCAGTAATTATTTGATACATTGCTAATTTTATTTTGTATTTTTAATACATAAATCCAATAATTTTATTGTGCTTGTTTAAAAAACTTTTCATATTTTGCAATGACTAGTGTATAGTCATTTTGTTGAGTACCCTGCCTGTCAGCAAAACAATTTGGCATCACAGCACAGGATACGAAACAAAATGGCTTTTTTTTAAGTACAGAAAAATGCTGCCAAGACAGACGTAGACCTGGGTATTCCTGGATGGGAACCTTGTTGTATTTGGGCCCCTGAGTGGTCATGTTATGGTTTATGTGAGAACTGGGACTCCTGTTTGAAGGAGGCAGAACCACTTAATGTAGTGAAATGTTTACAAAAGGTTTCAGTAGAGAAGGGGAAGGAAGGGAATACTCTAGGGAGACGAGGAGGGATTTTGCTGGCTGCATATCAAAAGTAGCATCAACAGAGAGAACAAATGTGTAAGGATAAGATTATTTTGGAGAAGCAAGTATGTGAATTGCAGGGGAAAATAGTTACAGTGAAATGCCAAAATTGACTATTAATGGAGAAGTTGGACACTTATCAAACAGTAGCAGAAAGAGCGGCTGTCCAGGTAGCCCAGTATAAATATTGAAAGCAAAGGAGTTGAGTAAATAAGAAAAAGTGCATACTCTGATTGCAGAGGCAGGGATAGACTAGGATCCTGAAAAATGGGATGGAGATATCTAGGATTCAAGCGATTTAGATAGTAGTTCAGAGGGTGAAGTGTTTGCTGAAGCAAAGCCAATAACATGAAGAAAATTGGAAGGTGATCCTACTGGTTATCCAGTGAGGCATGATGCCATGGATGATTTTACTCAGGATGAAATCAACGATATTATGGATACATTTAGACAACAACCTGGAGAGTCTTTAATCTCCTGGGTGGTCAGGCTGCATGATCTTGGTGCCACTGGGATTAGATTCAACTTGGAAGACAGTAAGTTTGTAATGTTAAATTTTGATTCATTTGTTCAAGATGCCTTCCAAGGCTCAGCTGGAGAGACTAATTGGTTGGCTGTAGTGGTGGAAGATTGTAATAGAAAATAGCCCATGGAAGGGGAGTAGCCCAGTGCAGATGGGCCCTGGAATACTCTATGGGATTGTATTCAGCATATTAAGGCAGAAGGAGTGAAGACTGCTGTTTTTATTGGTAGTGCAGACACTATGCAGCAAAATGGCATTATCAGCTCCAATTCAAAAGAGGATTACTAAAACTGCTCTACATGCATATAAAAGTGTTATTGTGATTTTACTGATAAATGAAACAGGAAACCCCATAGGAGAAGTCATAGAAAAAATCCAGCAGTTAGGAGATTTGGGGGAATGGGGACCCAAACAAAGTGGGAGAGGTGATAACAGGAATGGTGAGGTGAAAGACAATTAAACCTCTTAAAAGGAAATGTTTGCTGCCTTGCTGAAAGGTGGGATGGCCCAAAATAAGGCTGATGGGCTCTCCACTAATGAGATGTGGAGTTCAGACAAGCAGTGTGGATTAAACAAACCTGTTACAAAAGTAAAGAGTTCAAGTTCAGGCCAAAAAGATGACATGATGGATGGAGCAATTCGACCTTCTGCTCCCCTCCTCATGAACAGGACACTTGCCAAGAGAGGGCTCCTGTACTGACTCTGGCTGAGCTGGAGTTCGTTTCCCCACAGCAGCCCTCACAGCGCTGTGCTTTGCATTGCAGCTAGGAAGGTGTTGAGAACACACTGGTGTTTTGGCTACTGCTGAGCAGGGCTGGCACAGCATCAGCCCTGTAACGTTTCTTCCTCAGTCGAGGGCAAAATCCTGGGAGGGGACCCAAGTAGGCCAGCTGACCCCAACTGACCAAAGGGACATTCCAGACCATGTGACATCAGCTCAGATATAAAAGCTGAGGCAAGGAGCAGGAAGGCAAGCATTCATTGTCTAATGGCTGCCTGCTGAGGAACTGTTACACATGCTGAAGCCCTGATTTTTAGAAGTGGCTGGACATCGCTGCTCATGGGAAGTAGAGAATAAACCGTGTTATCTTTCACTTCACTTTTGCTTGTGCAAGTGTCTACTTTGCTTTTGCTTTACATAAACTGCCTTATCCCAACCCATGAGTTGTTTTCCCCCTTACTCTCTCCCCTGTCTGACTGGGAAGGGGAGGGATAGAGTGGCTGGGTGGGCACCTGGCGTCCAGCCAAGGTCAACCCACCACAACCCCCATTGGTGAGTCAACTGTTCCAAGGGACAAAAGTATGCTATCTTTATCCATGGCCAGATGTTAAATGTTGCAACAACTGAAAGAATTAAAAGCAGAGGGAGATGAAGGCCAAGCTCCAGCACAAGGATGGGCAAGAAAAGACCATTATCCTCACATGGAGCTTCAAATGTATTGGAAAAATAAATCTTGTCAAATAGTTAAGGCCATTGTTGATGCTGGAGCAGAGACCTCTTTAATTTACGGTAATCCTAAAAAGTTTAAAAAACAAAAAGTTTTGATTACAGGATTAGGTGGCAAACATATTAAAGCCATACAGACAAAAACTGAGATGAAAATTGGCATCCTGCCAAAGCAAACTTATTCGGTGATGATTGTTTCTGTCCCTGAGTATATAATTGGGACTGATATTTTAAAAGGGCTGACTTTACACTTGTCATCAGGTAAATATCAATTTGGAACCTGGACATATAGATCAGCCCAGCCAGTTTTAATTGGGGAAGCTAAAATACCTCTGGGACAAATTCCACCTACCACCAAAGGAATGACAATGAAACAATATCATATACCAGGAGGACATGAAGAAATCTCACAGATCATTAAAGATTTACTGGATACAGGAGTGTTGAAACCAACAACCACTGCCTTTAATAATCCTATCCGGCCTGTTAAAAACAGTGATGGAATGTGGCGAATGACAGTAGACTATAGGGAGCTTAACAAATACACCCCACCACTGACAGCTGTGGTACCACATACTGTCACTTTATTGAAAAAATACAATGACACCCTGGAAATTGGTATGCAGTAATTGACTTAGCTAATGCTTTCTTTACAATACCCATTGCTGAGGAACACTGAGATCAGTTTGCTTTTGTTTGGCAAGGCAGGCACTATGTGTTTACCTGCTTACCTCAAGGGTGGCTCCATAGTCCCACCTTCTGCCATCGAATCGTGGCAGAACACCTGGATGAATCATCCTTGCCAGAGACAGTACAAGTGATGCATTTTATGGATGATATAATAATTTATATTGTATAACTGTTCATGCTATAAAGTGACTAGTGTGAAGTCATTTTTTTGAGTACCCTGCCTGTCAGCAAGACACTGTCTTACAGTCACAAGGTGTTATGGTCACAGTGTGTTGCAGTCACAGTGTGTTACAGTCACAGTGTGTGTTGAGCACTGTAACTGAAGCCTTGGGAGCAAGGCCTTGTGCATCTGCCAGCGTTTTGGAAGAGCAGGTTTGGAGAGGTGGGTCCATGGCATTTCCTTTCCACTTGCTGTGTCTACGGGATGCTGACAGAAAGCACCACCTTTGTCCTACCTGGGCACTGCTGTTTGACTTCTGTAAGGGAAGGTTGATACAGGAGAAGTCTGAGGCTTTCTGAGCTGTCTGTAATCAAAATCTGTGAGTTTCTGCTGTAATGAGCCCCGGTGAGAACACTTTGTCCAAGTCCGCTTCTGGCCTCGCATCTCGCACTGGGCTCCATTAAAGTTGCTCCAAGC
>NW_020926075.1:0-3017 GCF_003984885.1 Neopelma chrysocephalum
CTTTCCCAATTCCACCTGCAATCCCAGCAATTAATGTCCCAGTGGGATTTGCAAAACAACTGCCCACTGAACAAGGGCAGATTTCTCCCCACATTGTTGCTCCCCAGCTTCTTCCCTGCACACACAGCCCAGCTCCTGCCTGCACAGGAAAGGTGACCACAGACCCCCAGCCCTGCTCTGCATCCACAGATGGAAGGGCAGCTTCCTCTGCTGCCAGGAGTGGGGTGAGATTCCAGGCAAACAGGGCAGGGGATTCAGTGCTGACCCCGGGGGATCTGCTGTTCAAAGGCAGGGTGGGGCTTGTCCCTCCCAGAACTGGAAGCAAGGGCTCACTCTGTGCTTTTTGCCCCCCACCAGACTCCACCATCGCCCACGTTGGACGTAAAGGGGTGAGTTGTGGCACAGCCTTGGTGCCAAAGCAGGGAGCAGGGCCTGGGGACAGGATGTGGGTTTCAGGGTCTGTGCAGGTGGGTTGGGCTGGGGAGTCCCAAGGGGCCAACCCCACCAAGAACAAACGGGAACCACTTGGGGAAATGACATTTATAAGATTGATTTTTTTACGAAAATTAAATTATTTTTTCTCGTTTTCTTCTGCAAACACGTTCCCCTTCAAAATGGTTCCCAACTAAATGCCTAATGTAAAATTTGGGTGTATTCAAGTGGGAAAGAAAGAAAAAGAACCCAAGTTTTGCCAAAACAACAAGAAAAAGCAATTAGAAACACAATATTGATTCCAATTCGCCATTATTCCTGCTGCCATGTTAGTCAGTCCCAGTTAACCAAAGGCCCAGCTCCCTGCAACTCTCCTGCAGCCCAGAGCCAGAGGCTTGTGCAGGGCTTGCAGCCAGCAGGGGAAATAACGGGCTCTCCTTTTCCCTCTACAGCCTCGTGTGCAAGAGCTGAACAGCAGCACAACCTATGCCCCGGTGAGGCCCTCCCGCAGCCAGCCCAGGGAGTGTTCCAGCACGGCCAGTGCCCGGGGAGAATGGCCCAGCCCGGCCTGTTCTCTCTGACACAGCTCCTGAGCTGGGAAAACGGGGCTGGGGGGTCCAGGCTGGGCTTGCTTGGCCTTTGCTGGGCTGGGCAAGGGCTGGGAGCTGGGAGCCTTGGGGCTGCTCCTCCAGCTCCTCCTCTCACCGTGGTCTCCCCCTTTCCCTTCCCAACCCCACTTCCACCCCCCACGGCACAGGGGGTTTACAGACATCCCTGCAGCTCCCAGCGGGTTTGTCCCTGTCCCCAGGAACCTGCCCTGGGCCACCCCCTGGGCTCGTCTGCACCAGTTCTGCTGGGGAATTGCCAGCGCTTGGTTTGGCAGGGCAACACCTCCCCACAAGCCCTGGCCACGCCAACATGTCCACACCCAGCCCTTCCACCAGGCCCAGCCCTTCCCACACCCATCAGAAATCTCTTCTGGATGCCTTGAACCCAAAGGATCTCTGTGTCTTGCACATGTATTGGCAATGTCTGATGGATAAATCCAGATCAACTCTATTCCCTGTATTGTACGTGGACACGTGAGCCCCTCGAGTGAAGACATCTCCATCCCCCTGTGTCAAATGGAACCTGTGTGTCCATAAACCACGTGATGCAACTCGGGGTGTGCTCTTCTCTGTGCCCACACGGATGCTCCCCTGGATGCACAGGTACACAGGGGCACAGGCCCTGCTGTGCTCACACGGCTCTGGCAATGGGGTGTTACCTAACAAGTTATATTACTTTTAAAAGGAGTTTGGGAGTCTATGCAGCAGTGGGGGAAGGTGTTGGAAAAATCTTTTAATTTTAACACAATCGTATTTGTTCCCTATATCTGTGGTTAATGCTTAGTTTTGTACCATATAGTGCTTAGTGCAAATGCCAGAGATTAATGTGGCTTTGTGGTAACTCCCTACATTTAATAAGTCTTGGCCAAGTAATGTTTCCTTATTTCCCCATATCAGTGATTAATATGGACTAGCAGATGTCTTAGCTTTGAGAACAAAGACTCTGTGCTCAAGCAAAGAATGATAAGAGAAGTGCATCCTAATCTGACCACATAGTTGAGATATTTTCAAGCAGTAAAGATTCATTAGAAGATCCAGAACCATAAATTGAAAACTTGGGAATGGGATGTTCTCAAATGACCATGAAAGACCCTTGAAATACCCCTACTCATGTCCAAATAAATCCTTGGGATTAATTCATATATATGCACCTGCTCAGGAAATGTAATGAATAAGTAGTATGAAAGCAGTGAATTAATTTCATTAATATAACCTGGTCTGTAAGGCTGCTGGGTGTGGAGTGATTCCTATGCATCCAGTGCTGAATAAAGTAATGTTGGATTTCTAACCTGACAAACTGCTTGGAGAGTTTATTTACCATCAGCCCAGATGGGACAAAGAGCTGGTGACTCGGTGGACCAGAGGAACTGTTGGCACTCCAGTGCACACAGCAAAGTATTTTGGGGCTGATCTTCCAATTCCCTGGTCTTTTGAATACACCACACCTTCCTTTCTGGGAAAAAGAACATGACACTACTTAAGGTAGTTTATTTTTAGGTATCTTCCCTGCAAATAAGTGGCAACAATTGAAAGTACTCAGTGTGAGGCTGAGAGATTTATGCGACTCTTTGCTGACTTGGGTAAGATTGTGCCCGACTTACAGGGACACCTGGAGTGATGTCTCTGTTTGGGGAAAGGTTGTAAAAGGTTTTAAAAAGTTTGTAAAAGGTTGCAAAAAGGTCGTAAAAAGGTTGTGTAATGTTTAAAGGGGTTAAAAGGTTTTTTCTAAGGTGTTGAATATGGGAGCAGGGCAGTCTTCACAGTTCCAGGGAGAAGAAATCCCAAAAAGCTCCCTTTTGGGTTGTGTCCTAAGGAACTGACAAAGGCTGGGGCATGACCCCCTGCCACAAAAAGTACTTGTTGAATATTGTCACCATTGTTGGCTGATGTATAAGCCTGATGATAGGAAAAGCTGCCTGTTAATGGGACTGTAAATTATAAGACCATTTTGCAACTAATGGTGTTTTTGTAGAAGGG
>NW_020926076.1:0-16502 GCF_003984885.1 Neopelma chrysocephalum
CAAAACCGCCCAGCCACCCAACCTCTTCCATCGCCTGGCGCAGGATCTGGCCGCCCACACCCAGGCTATGATGGAGTACCAAGAACTCAGAGATGGGATCGAAAGAATTGTCCTCTACAGCCAGTGAAAGAGGTCTTCACCTAGAGAGCTGTGCTTGTGGGGCTCACAGCTGCTTCAAGACAACCATCTCATGCCACAAGGAAAAAGAGAGGAGGACGTGGGACAGAGAGAGGGAAGAGAAAACCCTGTGCAGCAGCACTCTGCCATCAGCATTCCCCTCTCAGCAGTCTGCCCAGCACAGCATCCAGTGATGGCCGGGGGGGCTACAAAGATGACTTTCATCCTCCTTTCCCCTCTCACATTCTCATGGCCATTGTGGCCATTGCAGATGGGCCCAGGAATTCTTTCTGGCAGCTCCGGCTGCTCAGGGATCAAGCCAGAGGCATCGCTAATATTCCTAAACTCTATCTCTCCTTGTTCCCTCAAGGGACATCAGTAGGTCAGCATTGCACACACTGTGTGGGACCTGACCTGAAATTTTTTTTTTTTTTTAATATATACTTTAGAATATTTTATTTATTACCTATATTTTAATTAATATTTCATAGATCTCTTGATATTTATTATAGCATATATATATTAAACCTGAGACCCCTGGTGGCCTAGTGGTTAGCATGCAGGACTCTCACTGCTGCAACCCGGGTTCGATTCCTCGGTCTCCTGGGCAGATGGAACCCGTTAGCCCTGTGAGGCCATCCATCTATGAGAAGGTCACTCTAAACAAACCTACGTCCTGAGGACCTCACTGCCATTGTCCAAGCTTGCTTGGCCCCGGCAGATGAACCTTAGGACTAAAGGGTGGGCTCAGTTCAGCGCAGGCTGTGTCTCACCTAAAAAATCCATTGCGCAGGCTGGAAAGGTAAAAGACCTTTCCCCAGATCTTCGTTCGCGAAGACTGGCCAATATATATATATTAAACCTAATATCATAATATTTTAATAGATTACTATAGCATTAATAAATCTTTACAAGTGTTTCCCCCTGTCCCCTTAAGGGACACCTTCAGGTCAGCCTTGCACCAACACTGTCTTCCCCAGACTCTGTTGGAGCTGACCTTCATGTTTTTATATCTAAATAGAGAAGTTTTAAAATTTTTAGATAAATATAGATAATAAAGACTAGAGTTCATTCATTTGATAAAATAGTAATTTTTTACAAATATAGAACCAATAGATCTGTCCCAGCACATTTTAATGCCCTGGAGTCACTGCATTTAGGACTGGCAATCCAGAAACTGCTTTCCACTTGCTTCAATAAAGAGTGCTATTCTCGAATCTGCATCGTGCAAGTTTGTGTGGAACTCAACCAGGCCTAGAGTCTTGGTAAATCACACCAGTTGTGAGTCTGTGCTCGTGAACAGTCGCAGTGAGCTCGACCAAACGGAGAGTGCTGAATGGCTTCTCATCCCAAATTAGGCCTCCTGCCACCCGGCCCCTCTGCTCATCGAATCACAGAATGCCTTGGGCTGGAAGGGACCTGAAAATTCATCTGCTTCCAACCCCCCTGCCATGGGCAGGCACACCTTCCAGCCGACCAGGTTTCTCCAAGCCCCAGCCCACCAGGCCTTTAACACTCCCAGACCTGTTCTCTGCTCTTCTCCTTCCCTCTCATACATTGGCCATTTTGCACCAGGCGCCTTAAGAGAGCAGAGCCATCCTTTCTAAGGGGAGCTCTGTTCAGGGGAGAAACGCAGCCACCAGTGGCCTCTTGCTGGAGCCAGAGATTTAGGGATCCTACTCTGCTCCTGCAGAGGCACAACAAGGGAAGGGCTGGAGAGCTGCTTGCCCTCTGCAGAACGTCCATCTTCCCTTGTCTCTAGTTGCTTCCTCATGTTTTTAAAGCAACCTGAGCAGGGGGAGAAAGAACCCTTTCCAGACGCTTGGCTCACCCAAATCACCCCCGCTGAGGAACAAAGGATGGCAGTTGCCCTCAAAGGACTGGAGGAGTTTTCTTCCTCCCCTCTGGCAGCCCTTCCTTCTGTAGGCTGATCCTTTCTCCTGTGTGGGTTGTGAGATCCTGGATCCGAAGCTCACTGAATTATTGCTCTGGGTCGGAACCAAGTCCCTGGCAGTGTGTGTGTGCATGTGGGGAAGGGCTGGGCCTGGACCTGCAGCGCCCTGGTGAGGCCTGCACATCAGGCCTGTGCTGAGGGCACAGGGCAGAGCTGAAGGCAAGGCCTGCTGCCCGTGCAGAGCACAGGGCAGAGCTGAAGGCCCAAAACATGCCTGTGTCGAGAGTGGAAGGCTGGAACAGGCCACGACAGCAGTGGCAGCACAGGCCAGAGCCCTCCAGCACCAGGAGGAAGCCGAGCACACCCCTGTGCTGCCAGGGGCATTTTGGGGGCACTCCCGAGCCAGTCCCTCTGGAGGGATGGGCAGTTCCCAAGGACAAAGCAGAAGCACACTGAGGTGTCCAGGCTCTGTCAGGGTGGCAAAGCTGAATCCTGCAACCACTGTGGCTCTGCTGGAAATGATCTCTCTTTTTGAACGTTTTCATGTTTTCATTAACTTGTTAATTAATTGTTTTAACTAATAATATGCAATCTGTTGAATCATTTTCAGCTTGCATTCAGCAGCATTTGAAATGAGCTGCTTTTGTGGGAGCATGGCTTGGGAAAATACTGAAACTTTCATTTTTGATCAAGTAACTCTGATAGGGAGAGAAAGATGTGTTGTTGAAGTTGGAAATTGAGCATGCAGAATTTATGGACCCCGAGGATATTTTACAGAAACCAGAAGGTAAAGAAGAGACTAAGAGAGACCCGGTATATGTGACGGAAAGTCCGTACCGGGGCAAGCTCATCCTAAAAAGATTGAAAATATGGCCTTAATTCGCATGAACAGGGAGGAATTAATAACCATAGAGGAGAGATTACTCATCAATGGAAGGGAATTACGTCATTTAGAACCAATGAACATTCATTTCTTTCTTTCCTAAAAATTAATGAACAGTTGTAAAACTGTTGCATTGTTGTCTGGGTAGAGGCCGGGATTCTGTAGGACATGGACACAGCCAGGATTGGGAATAAAGTAATGCCTTGCTTTCTAACAGGAAAAATGCAGTGCTAGAGGTTTTTATTGTCCCATGGATTCTGGAGGATTTTTGGTGACGGGTGTACAAATCTGATGAGAAGTGTCTGAGTGTTTAGCTGGGTGTGTTTAGCATGAGGAGAAAGAAGCTGAGGGGGGACCTAATTGTTCTCTACAACCACCAGAAAGGAAGTGGTAGCCAGGCGGGGGATGGCTTGTTCTCCCAGGGAACAAGCACTAAGACAAGAGGAAAGGGCGTCAAGTTGCGCCAGGGGAGATTTTGATTGGATCTTAGGAAAAATACCTTCACCCAAAAGCTTATCAAGTTTGGGAACAGACTGCCCAGGGAAAAGGCTAACTCCCCATCCTTGGAGGCATTTCAAAAGCCTGTTGATATGTCATTTGGGGACACGGTTTCTTGGTGGAATAGGCAATGTAAAGTTTACAGTTGGACAAAAGATCTCCAAGGTCTTCTCCAACCTCCGTGACTCAGAGATTTAACTTAAGCTCAACCAGTGTGGAGTCAGGGCTTGGACTCCAACACCCTCAAGGGTCCCTTCAAACATGGCTATTCCATGTGACTGCCAGTGAAGAGCAGATGATAATAAATGCAAAAGAATGAAGAATGGAAGTTCTTGGAAGAAGATTAACTCCAAGGCAGCCTTAAGCATTACACCAGGGCTACTGGGAGTTGCTGAGCCGGGGTGGGGATGAGAGCGGGGTTGGCCTGGCTGTGATGTGATCTGGCTCTTGTGACATCACAGGGATTGTGTCACAATGGGGGCAGCTAGAGATGGCCCCAGCAGGTAACGCTGCCCCAGTCGAGCCTGGACAAGTGGTGAGTGCACACGCAGGGGCGAGGCTGCGCTGGGCGAGGGCCGGGGCCCAAACGCTGCCCCTGGGGCTGGGTTCTCCCTCTGCACCCAGGGCCAATCCCTCACCACAACACCTGGGGCACAGAATGCTGCTGCTGCTGCTGGGCCAGTGGGACAGGCCTTGCTGCCTGCCAGCTGCCCTGGAGCCCTCTCCTTCCTGCTCCCCATCCCCTCTGCTCCCATCCGCACTGCCCTCACCTCTAGCTCCTTCCCTCCCTTTCAGCCCCACTCAACCCCTTCTCTCTCTCCTCCCGCAGGCCATGGCTGCCAAAGTGTTTCTTTTCGTGCTTTTGCAAACCCTCATCCAGTACCCCCAGATGGTGGGTGATGGGCTGGACGAGGTCACCCGTGCGCGCATGGAGCTGCGTGCAAAGCTCCTGAACAGGGAGATGACTCGGCTGCTGCAGGAGCTGGAGCAGAGCAGCCTGGAGCGCAGTGTCAGGGCCTGGGGAGCCCTGCTCTGGGCTGCCTTGCAGCAGGGGCACTTCTGGGCTCTGGCTGGAGTCCTGGGCCTCCTCTTGTGGCTGTGGTTTATCCGCAGCAGAAGGAGCCGCCAGCCAGGCAACAATGGCGAGGAGGAGGAGGAAGGAGATGGCGATGGTGGTGGAAATGAAGGGGAAGAAAACAGTGATGTGAGTGTGCAGGCAGTCTACAACGATGATGATGCAAGTGAAGGAGAAGACCACGATCTTGCAAATGAAGTAGAAGAAGAAGAGGATGTTATTGCCCACAACCTGAGACGGCATTTAGAGGAGTACAGAGTGCAGCTGATGAAAGGTTGCGCTATTACAAAAGTCCTGGTGGACAGCTTCACCATGTTCTTTGGAGACCTCTTGTCAGGCTTTTCATACCCAGTGCCGCAACGAGCCATCGGGGTGGGCAGTGCCTTTGAAGGTTGGAGTCCCCGGGAGGAGGATGTTGTGTACTGTTTCCTTGTACCTCTCAGTCCTCCCCTGGGGTACACCTTCCATCTGGAGATGGTCACTTTGGGGCACTTGCCAGGGAGGAACTTCTGCGTCCGCGTGGAGCCGGTGTGCACCTGCCCGAGGGAGCAGCAGGACGAGAATGTGCTGTGCTCCGTCCACCACCCAGAGGAAGAGCAGAGGAGAAATGAGGAGCCCACCTTCCTGAACACCCTCTGCACCGGCTCCTACCTCGATGTGGATAAAACTGCCCGCTGGTTCTACCAGTTGGTGAGAGCGAGCTGGCCGGCTTTGCCTCAGTCACACAGTTGGCAATTAGTGCTGCTGCCCCCCAGCCGCTGCTGCAAATTCAAGGTGACTAGAGACGGAGAGAGCCTGACGGTTGAGCTGCTCTTTGGGGTGCAAGAAGGTAATTCAGACATCTATGTGAGCAGCCAGCCTACACAGGCCCTCTTCACCCCAAGCACAATGTGGCCTGAGACCTACGCCGTGGCAGAGATGGAGTTCTTAAAGCTCATTACCGAGCAGGCTCCACCTCACACCTGCCACCTCAAATGCCTGCATGTCTTGGCTCGAGCTCTTCTGGGCATAGGCTTCTCCACCTATACGATGAAGACCATTGTGATGCACCTCCTGAACACCGGACCTCTGTCAGGCTGGCGCATGACACTTTTCCGGCGGCGGCTGGAGGATGCCATGCAGTACCTGCACAGCTCCCTCAAAGAGAAACGCCTTGACCACTTTGTTGTGGGCAACCGGACATTTCCTCAGGAGATTCTCTTGCCCCCGGATGTCAAAACCGCCCAGCCACCCAACCTCTTCCATCGCCTGGCGCAGGATCCGGCCGCCCACGCGCAGGCAATGGACGAGTGCGATGAACTGCGACATCGGCTCTCAACAATGCTGCGAGACGGCCGTTGAAAGAAGTCTTCCTGCACACAGCTGTGCTTGGGGGGCTCACAGCTGGTCCAAGACAACCACCTCCTACTGCAGGCAAAAAGAGAGGAGCATGTGGGACAGAGAGAGGGAAGAGAAAACCCTGTGCAGCAGCACTCTGCCATCAGCATTCCCCTCTCAGCAGTCTGCCCAGCACAGCATCCAGTGATGGCCGGGGGGGCTACAAAGATGACTTTCATCCTCCTTTCCCCTCCCACTCTCACAGTCATTGTGGCCATTGCAGATGGGCCCAGGAATTCTTTCTGGCAGCTCCAGCTGCTCAGGGATCAAGCCAGAGGCATCGCCACTATTCCTCCTTGTGTTTGTGGTGGCCTGGGTGGAGGATCTCCTCATCCCAGGCCCTATTCCTTCTTGATCCCTGAAGGGCCATCTTTAGGTCAGCAATGTGCACACCCAGTTGGACCTGACCTGAAATTTTTTAGATATAAATTTAGAAGTTTTTCTTTAGTATATAGATATTTATAACTAATAGGACCTAGAGATATTTACTATAGCACATAGATATAGAATTTATTTCATATAATATTATCTTTCTATATAAACATAGCACATATAAATCTCTCTTAGTGTCTCCCCTTGTCCCCTTAAGGGACATCTTTTTAGGTCAGCATTACATCAAGACTGTCTGCCCCAGACCCTGTTGGAGCTGACCTTCATCTTTTAATAGACAACTACATAATTTTTTTATTAATGCATACTTATATTTTAGAGGTAGTTCACTTGATAGAATATTATTATTACATAAATATAGCACCAATAGATCTCCCACTCTTGGTTTCAACACATATTAACACTCTGGAGTCACTGCACTTAGGATGGGCAATCCAGAAACCGCTTTCCCCTTGCTCCAATAAAGCTGCCCCCCAGCCGCTGCTGCAAATTCAAGGTGACCAGAGGCAGAGAGAGCCTGACAGTTGAGCTGCTCTTTGGGGTGCAAGTAGGCAATTCAGACATCTACGTGAGCAGCCAGCCTACAGAGGCCCTCTTCACCCCAAGCACAATGTGGCCTGAGACCTGCACCGTGGCAGAGATGAAGTTCTTCAGCCACATTGCCAATCAGGCTCTGTAGGGAACATGTCCCGAGGTGCAACAGGTAGGCACCGAAGCTAGGGGACATGCGCAGAGGCAGACCCTCCTATTGGTTAAGAGTCACGTGGGATCAAGGTATAAAGGACCGCGCGCTGTTTAAATAAACCTCTTTGTTTACCACCTCACAGAGAGCGTGCCATGATTTCTTTATTATATAAAGACAGCTGCCACGTGCACGCTACACCCCACTGCTCTCAGCCCATGGACGGGATGTCCTGCCAGGACGGCAGACCTGCCCATCCCTAAGGCCCAGCCGGGGGATCTGCACTCTTGGCTGACCCCGCTTACTGTCAGCAGACCTGTTCTGCTCTTCCTGCTCAGGGCCTGTGGGACGGCTCCCTGGCCCGGGAGCTCACGCACCCTGCCAGGCTGCTGCCACTCCTGGCTTGCCCTTCCTCTGCAGGACAGCCTGGCCTCCAGCAGCCCTTACACCTACTGCTCTGCCCTCTACATTTGCATCTTTCCCCAGAATGAGAACTACCTCTGCATTAGTTCGAGTCACCTACCACTGGAACAGCAGAAGGAGCATTAAGAAAAGCCCAGCACATCCAAAATGCAGCCAAGGGAAAAAAATCATCAACATGACAAGAAATAGAGGGAAAGCATCTCCCAGCTTTCAAAAGAAGAAACACCACAACCAAAAAGCCCCACCCAGAGCACAGCTCACCTCTCTTTGGAATTTATCAACTTCCTTGACCTTTTCAGAGTATCTCTTCTTCATTTCGTCCAGCTGGGACTGCCTTTCTTTCTCTTCATTAACCTGGAGTTTCCTATCTGTCCTCAGAAGCTTTTCCAACCTGCAGAGCAAATTAGTGAAGAAAACCATGAAACACAGGAAGAACCAGCCTTTCCCCCACAGTCTCACAGAAACAGCACAGACAGCATCCAAGCCTAGAATGGCTTGGCTTGGCAGGGACCTTAAAGATCATCCAGTTCCAAGCCTCCTGCTGTGGGCAGGGACACCTTCCACCAGACCAGATTGTTCAGAACCCCATCCAACCTGGCCTTGAACACTTCCAGCTGTGGGGCATCCACAGCTTCTCTGGGCAACCTGTTGCAGTTCCTCACCACCCTCACAGCAACCAATTTCTTCCCAGGATCAAATCTAAACCTACTCTCTTTCCGTTTGAAGCCATTCCCCCTTGTCCTCTCACTACCTGCTCTTTTCAATGCACTCTCTTCATCCTTCCTGTAGGCTCCCTTCACATCCCAAAAGACCACCATTAGGTCACCCCAAAGCCTTCTCTTTTCCAGGCTGAAGTATTGCAATTGTCCCAGCCTTTCCTCCTAGCAGAGGTGCTCCATCTTTCCAAGCACCTTGGTGGCCTCCTCTGGACTTCAGTCCCACAGGTGGAGGTCCTTGCTGTGCTGAGGAGCCCAGAGCTGGATGCAGCACTCCAGCTGGGCTCTCCCAAGGGCAGAGCAGAGAGGCAGAATGCCCTCCCTCCACCCGCTGGCCACGCTGCCTTGGACGCAGCCCAGGACACAATTGGCTTTCTGGGCTGCGAGCGCACATCGCCGGCTCATGGCCGGCCTCTCATCCAGCCCAAGTGCTTCTGGGCAGGGCTGCTCTGCCCCTCTTCATCCCCCAGCCTGCATTGATACAGGGGCTGCCCTGAGCCACGGGCAGCATCTGGCACTGGCTCTTGTTAAACCATCAGGACATTGCCATGGGCCCACTTCTCCAGCTTGGCCAGGGCCCTCTGGATGCATCAGGTGTGTCAACCACACCCCTCAGCTTGGGGTCAGCTGCAAATTTGCTGAGGGCACACTCCATCCCTTCGTCTGCATCATTAGTGAAGAGATTAAAGAACACTGATCCCAATCCAGAGCCCTGAGGGACACCACTTGGCACTGATGGCCCTCAGGACTCTGAGCCATTGATCACTACCTCTGCATGGGACTGTTCACCCAATTTCTTATCCATCTAACAGTCCACGCATCCAATCCGTCTCTCTCCACTTTGGAGAGAAGGATGTTGTGGGGGACTGTGTCAAAGGCTTTCCAGAATGACAGGGAAATGACATGGGTAGCCCTTGTCCACTGATGCAGTCACTCCATCTTAGAAGGCCACCAGGTTGGTCAAGCAGGACTTGCCCTTGGGGAAGCTGTGCTGGGGCTTCCAATCACCTCCCTGTCATCCATGTGTCTTGACAGAGCTTCTAGAAGGATCTTTTCCATGACCTTCCCAGGCACACAGGGGAGGCTGACAGGTTGGCAGTTCCCAGGGCCCTCCTTTCTACCCCTTTCAAAGATGGGGACAGTGGGTTTCCCTTTCTCCCCTCACCTGGGACTTCACCTGACTGCCACGACTTTTCAAATATCAAGGACAGTGTCTTGGCAACTCCATCAGACCCCGTTGGCCAATGGAGGGCAATAATGCTGGCCAGATGTACAAGATGGATTTCCAAGGAAAATGCAGGAAGAAAAAGGAGTCTCTTATTACCACTCCAAAAAAGCATGGACTTACCTTTCCAGTTTCCTGGCTAGGCATCTTCTGGTTTTCACTTCCTCCACATACAGCTCTTTGTACATCTCCATCTCTCCCTGCGTTGCTTCTTTACGAGAAGCACTCTCTTGTTGGGTTTTTTGACTCTGTCCAATTCACTTTGGAGATGTCTAATTCTTTCTTCCAACCGGATTCTCACGGAATCACAATGACTGTCTCCAGTTTGTCCTAGTGGGGCCTGGTAGGCTGCCTGTGCCTGAAGGAGACAGTGCACCTTCAACCCCCACAAGAAAAAGAGAGCTCTGCCCAGCACAAAATTGCACAGACCCAATTTCAAGGGCCCAGCCTTACTCAGAGAGGCGGCTGTGCCTCCTCACTCCCAGCAGCAATCAAGGCACAACCCAGCAGCTACCAGGGCAAACAATTCTTTGCATTGGGAAAGAAGCCCAAATTAGCTCTCTTCTTCAAAGCTACTAATGAAGAGCCTGTGGACACTGCTGAGAAAGTCACTTACTTGCAAAACGAGGCTGACGTCTTGGAGCTTTTGACTTCTTTCCTGCTCAGCTCGTTCTTCCACCTCTCTTTGACATTGTTCTCTTTGGCTGCCATCCAGCACCAAAGTCTCCAAATGATGATGGAGTTTGGTCACCTTATCTTGCAGCTGACATTTGCTCTTCTCCACTTTTTCACACTTCCCAAGCAGAGTGGACAGCTCTTCTTGCAAAGCCTGGTTTGGGGCCTCTGGCTGCATGCCTGTTCCAGGCTCCATGTCCAGCTGCTGGGAAAGTTCACCACCCTGGACACAGGAAAAAAAAGGAAAGGAAACTCAGGGTGATCTAAAGGCAGTGAATTCTGGGAAAACCTCTCAAGGGGGTGGCCATGGCAACTGTATTTATCATCTACTGGAAACCAGCCTAGAAAACACTGGAAAGATTCCCCGACAGAAAGAAGAAACTTTAGACCTACTGAACAATTTGGGAGACACTTCTGGGTCCCTTGGAGCTCATGATGAAACTCCTCATTTAGAATCTAAGAATTCCTCGAGTGTCCAGCACAGCAAATACCCTCAGGGCTTTTGTAGCAGCTGGGGAAAGGACCAGGCTGCTTTCTGAGCAGCCTCTGCTGAGGAGAAGGCAGAAACTGAGCTCCCCTAGGCTCTCCAGGAAAACTTCCTCTGACAATTGCCCCACACAAAGAGGCAACTAGGCTCAAGAGTCACAAAAAGGCAAATTTAGGACCAGCTTACTGAGGCAGAGGCTTGCAGGGCTCTCGGAAGGGCTCCAACGCTATCGCTTGGCTGCTGGACAGTGGCTTCCAATCTGCTGTTTTCACTTGCAAAGCTTAAAAAGAAATACAGGTCTTATTACCAGAAAATCCAATGCCAGACAAACTGTGCTAAGGAACAGAATCCACAGCAGAAGTGTCCTTCAAAATCCCACTGACTCTGCCCTTGTTGCCACCCAATCCCCCAAAGCCACAGACCCCTCGCTTCACTGGGTTACTCTCTTACTGTTGCGCGTCTTCTTCCAGTTGTTTTACAGTCGGATTGGTCTCACAAGATGCCAACAGGAGGTCCTGCAGATTCTGGGAAGAAGTTATTTCCTCTCTTTCCTTGTTATCCAAGGCAGTCTTCAAGTCAGGAACACAATGCTCAGACTGAAGATGCTTTTCTTCCTCCTCCTGCAGCTGTAAAATCACGGTAAGAATCCACAGTTGTCAGGGGAGCTGTTCCAGAGAGGAGCCAGCTGCTGCTGAAGAACTCAGGGGTTGCATGTCTGTGTGCATCCCCTCTGCCCAAAGAACTGCAAGCATTTCAAGTCCCTTCAAAGCTTCACTTCTACTCCCCAATGAACACAATGAATCCTGTTTTGTCCGTTTTCAGGATGGAGAGGAAGCAACAGGCACCCCCAGGTTTCTCCCTGTGGGGACAGGCTTTCCATACCTCCACATCAGCCCTGTCCAACTCCTCCTGCAAGCGCAGATTATCTTCCTCCAGGTGAGCCTCATGGCTTACAGGAACCACAAGAGCAGTCCTAAAGCATCCAAAATTTCATCAGAAACATCTCTGATCCTGCATCATTTTTCCCTGCTTGCTCTCAAAAGAGCTCCTCCCCCCTTTCCTACAAGCTCCGGGAAAGCAAAGCCAAGTCCATGGAAGCACTGGAGAATTTCTCTTACAAGGGGCCTCCCTAAAGCAGCTTCAGCTACCAGGTCAGGCCGTGCTGTTCAGGGCTCCTTGCACTGCTCTTCAAAGTCCCCTCAGATGTGGCTGCACAAACTCCCGGGGTGAGCCCTTCGACCGCCTGACCATCTCCATGGCAGGAAGTTTTCTCCTTCTGTGCACTCAGAGCCCCTCGTGTCCCCTGGGACAGTGTTGCTTCTCTTTCCCCCAGCGCTTCCCTTCAGAGCACTTAATGCACCAACTCTGCCTTGGCTTAAACCCCCCTGGCCTGCAGAGCAGCCACGCTGCTGAGCTACTGGCAAGTTTCCCCATGGCTCTGGCTCTGTGTGGGGGGAGGGCACCACAGACAAGGCTTTCTTGCAGACCTCAGCGGGCAAAGGACGAGAGCCCCGAAGCTACGAGAGCAGCCAAGTGCAGACCTGCATTTACCAGTCCCACAGGGAACTGCTTCCACGGGGCTCCTCCTTCTTTTCCCCAGCTCATTGCCACACCCCTCGTCTGGGTCACACTTGCAGACTACCCAGAAGACCCAGGTGCTGTTTTGACAAAGCCCTCACCTTTCCCCCTGGGCTTGAGCATGCCTGTCAGCTGCTTTTTTCACAAGGCACTCCAGAATCTCCTCATGCTGTTGCAAGGCTGCAAGTTTGAAGGGGGTAAATCCCCACTAAAAGGAGAAAGAATCTCCATTAGAAAGACACAGACAAGCTGTGCAGCTGTTGGAAAGAGCAGCTTTAGCCACATGCCAAGGTTACCTGGTTCTGAGCATCACTCTTGGCATGATGCTCCAGTAACAGCCCTGCTACAGCTGTGTTTTTAGAGAGGACAGCCAGGTGAAGGGCAGTGTTGCCGTCAGCGTCTGCCAGATTGGGGTCGGCACCGTGTTCCAGCAGAACAGCAACACATTCTTCCTGCTCCTGCTGGACTGCCTGGGAACAACACACCAAAAGGGAAAGATTCCAACTTTTCCATCCCCCTCTCTCACAACTCCCTGAGCTCCTGAATGCTGCCATAGAAGACCATCTGCAAAGATCAGCTAACAGAGGCCTGTGCCGTGCCCATTGCAATGGGCGTGTTTCTATGGCCCTGCGGTGCAAGGAATCCTGCCAGACACCTCCCCTTTAACACACCCTCACTAAGCCCCAGCTCCAAGCTCAGCAGGCATTCCACACACCTTCATCAGGGCCGTCCTCTTGAAGTTGTCAGCGAGGTTGGGCTGGCTGTTCTTTCTTAGCAGATATCTGACGACATCTGCATGGCCGTTGGCCGAAGCCAGATGCAGAGGTGTCCTAAAAATTAAACAGACGCTCTTAACTTAGACAGACAAAGGACGAGCCCAAGCTGTGTCTCTACCCAGCACCCTGGGGACCCTGCCCAGACTCTGCTCCTCCTGCTCCCTGCTGCTGCTGCTGCTGCTGCTGCTGCAACCCTGCCCTGATCAGCCAGAGGGCAAAAGAGAAGAGGTGAGGGCTGAGCAGCTGCAGAAGAGCCCTGCAGAGAGATCACAGCCAAGTGGCAGGTGGGCAACACGCGTTTCCAACAGCGCTGGATCCCGGCCAGCAGCTCCAAGTGAAAAGCTCAGGAGTTCCCTCTCCCAGCTGACAGGGCAAATCTCCCTTTTCAAGCCTTGTCCTTAAGAGAGGGCTGCCGAGGACTACTGCAGCTTGGCTCAGGAGCAGCCAAGGGGTGCCATCAGCGTGGCCCAGAACTCACCGCATCTCCTGGTCTGGCCTGTCGATGCTGACTACCTTCACGTACCAGCGCCAGCGCCTCAGCCAGCCCAGGTCGCCGCGGGCGGCCGCGCAGTGCAGCCTGCCCAGCCCCTGCTCCCGGAGCTGGGAGGTGCTGCTGGAGCTGGTGGCAGCCCAGGACTGCCCACTGGTGCTGCTGGATGGCGACTGCCCTCGCTTCTTGCTCAGAAGCCACGGCATGGCCCTGCTTGCAGCTCCCAGCAGCAGGAAGGGCAAGAAGCCCCCGGCGGGCTGCCGGGTGCCAAGTGGGGATGAGGAACGGGACGAGGGCGAGGTTTAGGGGAAGGGTGACAAAGGGGACAAGGACGAGAATAGGGACGGGCACAGGGTATGAAGCACAAGGCGGACGAGGTCGCCCTGCGCAGTGATCGTGGCCTGCAGCTGCCAAGACGGCGATCCAGGCGCGCAACGCTCCCCGAGCGGGATGTGCTGCTGCTCCCCGAGAGGCTACAGCAGCTCTGAGCGCCGGCTGCGGGCACCAACAAAGCCGTGCCCGACTGGCGCCTGTGGCGTCACAATGGCTGCTGGAAGGCTCAGCACGTCAGCGTGGGCTGTGACAGAGGCCACGGTGCAGGTGGGGCCGGGCGGGACATGGCAGGGCGGGGCAGGTGTGAGGGCGGCCCTGCTGGGCCTGGTGGGAAGGAGGCGGCCTGGGCCTTGTGAGGGCGGCCGGCGGGAGTGGGCACTGCCCCGCCTCAGGGCGCCCCGGGGCAGGGCCCGGGACGCTCCCACCGGGCCGGAGGCTGCGGTAGGTGCTGGAGCAGCTCCCGCATCACCCGCTCTGGCTTTTTGCTTCAGCCTGGAGCCGGGCTGCCTCTGGACACACTGCCATCAAATGAGGCTCAGGATGAAGTGGCATCCCAGACCAAGCAGGCGGGGGCCACCACAGCTCTCAAGAAATGCCCACCCAGCGCTCCAAGCTCGCCATGCCAGAGTTCCAGGACAATTCCCCAACTCCTTTGTCTTGTCCCTCTTGAAGAGCAGACACCTCACCCCCCCTCCCCCTCACAACTGCTCTCACCTGCTGCTTTGCCAGATGCCAACAGTGAATTTCTGCTCTGCTGCTCCACCAGCCAACGGGCAGCACACAGCAGGGCAGGAAGAAACTTTCAAACACATCTTGTCCCACTTTGTCCCAATGACAACACCAAGTGAAGGCCCACAAGTTCTGCACCAGCTTTCTCAGGGAGGGACGCTACAATGCACCACAAGGAGGCTGAAGAAATTTCCCTTTTTTTCTGTGGGCTACAAACTGCTCTGCTTCCCACAGGATCAGGGATTTGTTTTATGGCTACCAGAAGCTCAACCACTGTCTTCTGCCCACAACACAAAGAGGATGGCTCTAAAGCACTGCAAGAGTCTGGCAACTGAGTAATAGCAATAGCTCACCTGTAGGCCATGATCTCAACACGACTGTGCTTCAAGCCTTCCCGGAGGAAGGGCACACATTTGCCTGGCCTCTGGGACAGGCTGAAGATGCAGCTGTGAGCAGAGCTGAAGGGAGCAGAGGACAGCTCTGGCTCGGCCTTCAGGCCTGGCTTCTCTTTCAGCCTTGCAGATGTCTGCTAGACTGATTTGCACTCAGACCAAGGACAGAGAGAGAAGTCTTAACTCCCAGCCTGGGAAGAAAGCCTTAAGAAACCTTCAAAAATATGACTCTCCTCATCCCTCCCACCTAGGTCCAAAGAGCTCCAATTCTGTCACCAAACACAGCAGTTCTCCTCAAATGTCGGGACAGTTCTGGCAGCCCTGCCCTTTCTGCCAGAGTTGGACAGGTCCCCACCTGTCCCAGAGGCAAGCAGAGGCAAGAAGAGGGGACAGCCTTGTGATGGGGGAATGGGAGAAGCAAAGGCGGCAGGGGGAACAGAAGAAAACGAGGACACATCCTGGACTCTTGATGGCGACTGCCGTTGCTTCTTGCGGAGGAGCCCCTCTGTGCTTTGCCTGCTTTTGCACAGGCTGCACTGTGGGTATGGCCCTGCTCTGCTGGTGGCTACTGCTCACCCTCTGCACATAATCACGGAAAGACTGAGGTGCTCTAGTCCAAGTCCTGTTATGGAACAGGGTCTCCTAGAGGCAGTTGTCCCGATCCCTGAAGGTTGGGAAAAGCCAGGAAAGACGTAGGCAAAGAAGACATTCAGTATTTCTGCTTTTTTCCTGTCCTGTGGAACAAGCTCCCCCATCTTGTTGAGGGATGGGCCCACATTTTCCCTGCTTTTCCTTTTGTCACCTACAGACTTAAAGAAGTCCTTCCTGTTGTCTCTGACATCACTGGCCTGATTCAGTTCCATTTGGGCTTTGGCTTTACCAACTTCATCCCTGCATGCCCAGATAACATTTCTGTTATCTTTCTTTGTGTCCACTCTCCGTAGAGATGGGGGGAAATACATTGGGGGATTTGTTCCCCAGTGTCCCGGGTTTACTTTCTAAAAAACTGAACGGGAATTTTCTTTCCCATGCTGCCTGTGGGGGAGGGATGTTGAATGGGGAGGACAGTTTTCTGCCTTAGGTGATTACCTACACAAAGGAGCTGGCTGGCAGAACTACATTCCAGCCTGAGAGCTCTCTCTGGAGATGGGGGGGGCATGTGAGGAGTTTTTTTCTCCCCTCCTCTCCTTGGAAAGTGGCTCTTCACTTTTTGCCTTAACGGAGGCAAGGGGGGTGTGTGTTGGAAAAAGCTCTGAGGCCGTTTTGCTCTCGACCTGGTCATCTGGCTGCTCTCTGTCCCAGCCCCAACCTGCTCAGATTTCATCAGAAGGTTTTGTGCTCATCATCGAAGAAAAAAGGGGAGTCCTGACCACAGCCAGCCACAGACAGCGTGAGTTTAGTGGGAAAGAGACCACCCTTCTTTCCCCTTTTCCCCTTCCCCTCCTCGGTGGGGGAAAAATCTCCATTTTCGGCTTTTCCTGCGATCCGGGGCCCAACAGCGCCCCCTGCTGGCCAACCCCGAGCACTGCAGGCCCCGCCCCTCCAGGGATCCAACAGCTCCTGCCAACCGGGATTGGAATTGCGCCACAGGACAGAGAAGAATCAAACTGTGTCCTTTTTTTGAAGGGGACCTTTTGGGTACAGGATTATTGTTCAGTTGGTTTTATGTTCTTTTGCTGGTTTTGCCAATACACATGTATCCTTTAATAAAGGGCTGTTATTCCTTCCTTTTTTCCATACTTCCTCGATTGGAGCCTCTTAA
>NW_020926077.1:0-2072 GCF_003984885.1 Neopelma chrysocephalum
GGTTGCCCCTCTCTCCGGGCAGCCACAGGAGCGCGATGGCAAAAGGCCAACGCCAAGCAAAGCAAAGGACCCAGCCCTGCTTACAGGGAGGTCGCCCAGCGCCAAGCCGGCCGGCGCAGCCGGAAGCTGCCCGCCGGACTCTTAGGGATCCCTGCCCCGGGGATGCCAGGGAGGGGCCTTTGCCCAGAGGGCCTTTCTCCCGCCCCCTCTTGAGCGCGAAGCCGACGCTCTTCTTCCTCGCTCTTGCCTCGCCGTCCCGCTCCACGGCTCTGCTTTCTTCTCGCAGGGCTCCTGCCAAGGCAGGAGGACGCAGCTCGGACTCAGAAGCTCCGAGTCCTTGCACCGAAGGCAAGCAGGACCCAGAGGCAGCTGCCCCAGCCACCACCCGCCCGCCCACTGGCAGGACCCCCACACCTCCACACCACCCCCCAACTTCAGCCGCTCTCGCCGCGGCGTCTTCCCGCGTCGGCGCTGCCGTCCCGCGCGACGCCTCTTCCGCTCTCTTCTCCGACGGCTTCTGCCAGGGCGGGAGGAGGCAGGTGGGCCCGAGAAACACCAGCTCCTCCGTCCCAAGGCAACCCGGACCCCACGCCCCCGGAGGCACATTGCCAAGCCCCTCCCCGCCCACCCACAGGCCCCCCCACTTCCCCCCCCAAAACTCTCCAAGCTTCACTTGGACTCACCACGGCGACGCACGGCGCAGTCCCACCCGCTGCGGGGAGCCGGGCCCTCTGGGCAAAGGCAGCTGGGCATGCGAAGCAGCGGCCAAAGAGGCTGCCGCCCTGCTTACAGGGGGCTCCGGCTGCTGCCTGGACCACAAAGCGCCTGGGACACCAGGGCACTGGCCCCGACTTACGGGGGGGCCCTGGGCCCAAAGGCCTACGGAGGCTCCTTCTCTCCGCTTCGGGGGGCACCTGACCCGCTCCCCGCTAACGGGGCGGTCGCCCCGCACAGGCTGCCAGCTGAGGGAGCGCAAAGGCTCCCAGACCCGGACCCTGCTTACAGGCGGGTCCACGCCCAGGGAGCCACGGAGCTCGGCCTTCCCCCGCGGCATCAAGTACCTGACTCAAGGGCCAGGCACTGGGGCTCGTGGCCTAAGGCCCTGAGCTGGGCCCCGAGGGCAGGGAGGGCACACGCCCAGCCCCACGCCCGTGAGAGGCCGGGGGACCCCGCGGGACACCCGCCTGATTACAGGGGGTCCCTCCAACCGCCCGCCGAGCAGGGGGGACGCACAAAGCCCCACTTAGGGGGCCGCCCCCCCCGAGGCCCGGCACTCCCAACAACGGCCTCGCGGCCTAAGGCCGGCGGGGACAGGGCCCCAGCCCCGAGGACGGGGGGAGGCCCACGCTGGCACATCGCCAGCAGGACGGGCACCCCCCGCGGCGCGGGTCGCGGTGCCCGCGCCGCCACTAAGGGGCTTCGCTCCGTCCTCGGGAACAAGGGGCAAGCCCGAGGGTCTCCCCTCCTGCTCGGCGCCGGCGCTGGCTCCCCGCGGGTTGGCGCGCAGAGCCCCTCTTTCCCTCCTGGGAAGTCTAAGCTACGCTGCCTACATCTCTACGGGGGCTACAGAAGGGACCAGCTCGCTCGCTCACTCACACCGACGGGACAAGGACACAAAGGGGGAACGTCCCAGAAGAGGGAGCAAGCTCTGTGCGCCAAGCCGTGGGGAGCCAGCCCCGCCGCCGAGCAGGAGGGGAGACCCTCGGGCTTGCCCCTTGGTCCCGAGGACGGAGCGAAGCCCGTTAGTGGCCCCGGGCTGTGCACGGGCCAGAAGGGCCTCAGCGTGCTGAGGGGCAAGGGACACAGGCTGTGACGCACCCCGACTACGGGGGGTCACTCTGGCCAGGGGCCGCCAGCAGGCACCAAAGGTGCCAAGGGGAAAAGCCCTGCCCTGCTTACAGGGCGGGCGGGCTGGGGGTCGGGAGAGCTCCGTTTCCCCCCTCGGGCGCAGAGGCGGGCACTCTCGCCCTCCTTACAGGGCGGTTGCCCCTCTCTCCGGGCAGCCACAGGAGCGCGATGGCAAAAGGCCAACGCCAAGCAAAGCAAAGGACCCAGCCCTGCTTACAGGGAGG
>NW_020926078.1:0-3255 GCF_003984885.1 Neopelma chrysocephalum
TACCGTGTCCTCTCTCTACCAACCAGGTTTCTGCAATATCTTCCACACTTCCCCCGCTCTGTTTAGACAATGTTAAAAATACGTCACTCATTGCCTTTGTTAGCATGCTCTGAATGCATTTAAAAGCGCAAGGAATAATGCATAAAGCAGCTAGCAGTATTAGTAAAAGCGAAATTGCTTGTTTAGTGATCTCAGCAAGCCATGGTCTTAAACCTAATTTTGCTAACCATCCCCTAATGGGATCTTTTTGAACTTCAAAGTCATTCAGGTGACTTTGCATTTCTCTGAGTTTTTGGTAGATGGACTGAGAGTGATCAGAGAGATTCATACAACACATGCCTTCAAATTCTTCACATCCATGCCCCTGAGCTAGCAATAGAAAATCTATGGCTGCTCTGTTTTGTAAAACAGCATGCCTTATTTCATCAGAGTCATGAGCCAATTCTCCCAGAATTTTTGAAGTTCTATTCATTTGATTTCTTGCCCAACAAGCTGTTCTTTGGACAAGAACCAGGCTCTTTTTTGCTCCAATGGGGGCAAATATGGATGCAAAGAAATTTGCTGTAGGCGTCCAAAATTTAATGGGTTGGTTTTCTACTGATTTGCAGTATTTATCAAATTCAGTTTCTCGTTTGTTCCGAATATTTTTCCTTTTCAACTGTGTTATTTGCCTCATGGTAGGTGTAAACATGGTCAACTTTCCCAAGTAACATGGTCCACCAATGGGATACTTAGGAATGCCAGGCCATGCTCTATTGCCACAAATCAAGAAGTAACCAGGTGGTAAATATTTTGGTTTTGTCACACTCATTGTTAAATTTTTAACATAACCCTGGCACCAGGTTACATTGTCATATGGAGGATTTTGTGCTGTTATGTTCGTGGTGGATACATTCCCAATCGTTTGTTGCCATTGCAAAAAGATTTTTTCTTTTTTCAGATTAAGTCTGAAACAAGAGTCATTTCCATACACAGCTCCAAATAGTTGTAATTCACTGGGACTGTCTGTCATTGTCTTGTTCAGATTAGCTACCAGCAAAAGAGATGTCATACCTTTGGTGCCATTCGTGCATTCTTTGGTTACATTGCATGCACGTTCCACCTCAATTTTGGTAGGATTAGGATTAACCCATCCTTTAAAGTCACCTGTATCAAGGTAAGGAATGCCAATCAGACATGTTTGAAAGGGATCAGATGCTTTGGCCATACTCAGACAAAAATCCATTTGACCTGTTTGGTTGGCAAACGTTACCCAAATGTTTTCTCTGGGTCCAACAGGGATGCTAGGGTGTCCTTGTGTCATTAAGATTGTCTTCAAAACCCAAAACCATAAAAGGATCATCATTTTCTTTCAAATTGATTGTATGTTTTCACACAGAAATTAAGGTATCGCTGTGGATTGCCTCTAAAGGGACCACAAGGTACTATTGTTGCTAGGGGTGTATCTTTCCCACACCGGGCTGCAATGATTTTTGTACCTTTGATCACACTCAGTCTTTTTATAATATGTGTAGTGTACCAGCGTAAGTAAGCCAATAGACTCTGCTCTTCAGCTTCAAATAACAGCAATGCTTCAAGTACCTGTAACTCTGTTGCTCGTTCTAAATTACGTTGCCATGTATCAAGTGATAATACATAAGCACAAGTTCTACACCAAATTCCCTGCAAATTATATTGTTCAAACCACCATTTGTTTTTACAGGTCTTACATCTAAAGGCAATCCAGGCAAAGCAGCCTGGCTGCTTGCATTTGTAACAGTGTCGTGTGCCAAAATATTTTTCTGAAAATAGATACAGTGCAGTCAATAGCAGAACAAACGCTTCATAACTATCACATTTGTTAATTTCCCGTTGCAAATTCTTGGGTAACCCTTTAATTGCCTGCACTCGTGGTAGAAGTAGTATCCGAATCTTCTCCTCTATTCTCCTTTTCGCCGTCTCTGTTCTGAGCAGGGCTCGAGACATTCACAGCAGCTCGAGTCCACTTGGCAGGTATCCAAAGAGGTCCCTGTGGTGAAGAAACACAAAGATAACCTCTTCCCCAATAGAGTACTTTTGCTGGACCTTGCCAAATCCCTGTACGTGGATCTTTAAATCTGACCCACACCTCTTCAGGTCTCTCTGTATTCGGTTTTAATGTATAATGAATTGTTACAGGAGGATCTTTTTGATCTCCAAAAATGCATAAATGATTCAGGACAAACAGTACCTTGCTTAACCTTTTCTTAATATCAATAATGTTTTTATGTTTTTCAAGATATGTTTTTAGTGTGTAATGAGCCCTTTCTATGATTGCTTGTCCTGTGGGAGAGTGAGCAATACCTGTGCGGTGAGTGATTTTCCACTTTTTCAAAAATTGGCCTACTCTGGTACCCACATAGGCAGGTCCATTATCTGTTTTTATTTGTTGTGGTTTCCCCATGACAGCAAAACATTCACACAAATGTCTTTCTACTTGTAAAGCTTTTTCCCCTGTTTGAGCTGTAGCCCACATAAAATGACTATATGTGTCAATGCACACGTATATATTTAAATCTTCCAAAAGGTGCATAATGTGTAACATCCATTTGCCAGATTTCATTACTCTTTAACCCTCTGGGATTTACTCCCATACCCAATCCTACACCACCATTATGATTGCTACATGTTGGACAGGATCGAACAATGTTTTTGGCATCATTTAAGGTGATGTCATACATTCTCTTTAGTCCTCTGGCATTTTGATGATATTGTTCATGATCTTTCTGTGCTTTGGTAAATTCTTCCTCATCCTCTGTAGCCATAGAAACTAGTTTGTCCGCCCTAGCATTTCCTTCACCCAACCCAATGTCCCATTTATGGCTTCGTACATGTATGACAGCATAGTCATGATCTCTGTTTGTTACTGCCAACCATAATTGACAAAATAACTGGAAGAGCCTCTTATTCGGGACTTCTTTAATTAGGGCCCCTTCTATCCGATTAACTACCCCTGCTACATAGAATGAGTCAGTAACAATATTAAGGGGTCTATCCATGCTAGCTAGTGCTCTGACCACTGCTAACAACTCTAAAGTTTGTAATGAATCTGTAGGTTCTCCTGTTAAAATTTCATGCTTCCATTCTCCTTTCTCTAACCAGGTTAAGGCAGCAGTGTGAGATTTTTTGCCAGCATCTGTGTAAACTGTTCGTGCATGTGGAATTGGTTGTTCCTGTTTTTTAGGTTTCGGTATCCATTGCCAAGAACCAATCCATGCTGTAGGGACATTGTGCAAT
>NW_020926079.1:0-4463 GCF_003984885.1 Neopelma chrysocephalum
AGAGACGGGGCCGCTTTTCGCCTTCCTCCTCCTCCTCCTCAGCATCTTCCTCCCCCGGCGAGGTCACGCCGCTCCCCACCCCCCTAAAAAATCCGCTTCTTCCCCTTTCGAGGGGTTTCTTCCCCGATTTCCTCAGTTTTATTCCCAAATTTCCAGTCCGCGCCTCGGCTCCTCCTCAAACCAGGCTGGGAAAGGCCTCGTTATTTTAAATTTAATGTCGTTTTTAGCCCTGACCTCGAACACCACCAATGAAAAACTGGGGGTTTTTCCTCCTTTTTTTTTCCCGATTCTTTTTTTCCCGCAGCTCCCCCTCTGCGGGGATTAAACCCCCACCAACAACAGTAACAAGACCTCCAACTATCTCCTCCAAAAAATCAAACGCTTAATCCCTCGATGTTACACATCATCTTTCCCCAAAGCATGTTTCCCCTTCTATGACTAATTTTTAAAATCTATTCCCCCCTCTATGACTAATTTTTAAAACTATTCCCCCCTCTATGACTAATTTTTTAATCTCCCCTCGCTTTTTTTTTTCTTTTTTTTTGTCTCCTCTACACGCCGAGTTCTGCAACATTTCTATCTCGGGGGTTGGGGATGGAAGAAATTTAAAACATAAAATAAAATAAAATAAAAAAACAGAACCCAACAAACCCCTTCGGGTGCACAAAGCTCCTGGTAGTAAAACGGCGCCCACAAAATCCTATTTATTATGGAAATAACCACCAAAAAAAGATAAGGGCCGGCATCACAAATCGTTCTGAGCTTCACCACCTCCACCGCTCGCACCTCCCGCCGGTGGCGGTTGCGCTCGGATATATATAAATATTCTCTATTATTTCTGGTGGGTTCGGTTTAATTCGCTCCCCGAACGGAAATTCCTTCACACGACAAGTTGGGAAATCGCTCCTTTCCTAATCGTTTCTTTGTAGTTACAGGTTTTTTTCCGGGCTCTTACAACGCGGCGGAGTTGGGATAATAAAACACCCACACGTTTCTTGCTCTGTATTTAGATATATTTGACCGTAAGACGCTCTTGTCGAAGCCGAGATAAACGCCCACGCGCGGGGAAGATCGTATCGAGCGGGTTTATCTCTGTACGCACTCAAATAAAAACGTAAATCCTCTCCTTGCACAATCGTATTTACGTCCTTCGCACCTCGGAATAAACCCACTGTAAATAAATTAGGAATTGCCATTGGAACAATTTTTTTAACCCCTCTGTAGGTTCCTGATTTGATTTTGATTTTTCTCTTCCCCCCCATCCCCCGAGCTGTCGAAGAAAAATCTGTTCTGTCCTGAAAGTCCGTGTCACCAACACGTGGCGATTTTCCTATAAATTGATGTTACAGATACGAGCAGAGATTCATTTCCTCCGGTTCAGACGGGGATTAAAAATAAATAAATAAATAAATAAATAAAAGAAATAAAATAAAACAACCCACATCTTGGAGAATATAAATCATTCCGTTATTCCAGCCCTACATCCTAAAAATGTTTCTCAGCATCGCGAGTGTCTGAGGGATGACAATCCGTCAAGGCAAAGGAGAAAATCAATATATTTTGAAGTAGTTTTAGGGGGTTCCAGGCCTGGCGGAGGGAGGTTTAGGGCGGGCGGCGGTGGGAGCGGGGGCTCGGGGAGGGAGAGCAGACGCATTTCAGTCTGAAAACAATAAAAGATCCCATTTCTGTAATCATGTGGTTCCAATAAACACTCATTGTTTGCTCATAAAATGTCTTTACGACTCGCTACGGCGGAGCCTCCACACAACGGGATTTTCCCAGCGAACAAAACCAAGGCAAAACCGACTCTTTCCCCTTTTTTTTTTTCCTCTCCACCCCCCCATCCCCCTCCGCATCCCATCCCCAAAACCCTTGTATTTATTTCGGGCTTGGAAAACCCCAATAAATGGCGAAACGGCGCGTTGGCTGCAAGGCAGAGGTGGAATTTCAGAATTCCCGGGTTTTGTTCGGCCGATAATTCCCAACCCCAAAGGGCCCGGCACGAGGATTTCCCAGATTTTCTCAAAAGCAAAGGGGAAACCAACTTTGGAAACTTGGCTTTTATTTTCTTCTTCTCCTCCCCCCCTCCCCTTCCCCTCTCTCTCCCAGGCTTTTTTTACTTTTAATTCAATATAAAACAGCGCCACCAGAAACATCCCCTGGCCCCCCCTTCCCCAGAATTCCACAAACCACTTTCTCTCTCGCGACCCTCTGGAAAATTAAACCGGAGGAGGCCATTTTTTATGTTCGAACCGCCACAAAACAACAACAACAACAACGTCAACATAAAAAAAAAGGAGCGAGGCAGAAAACCAGGAGCCCCTCCCGGCCCACCTCGGCCTCCAAATCCTAATTTCCACCCCAGAATCCCCCCTTCCGCTGAGGAACCCCCAAAATCGCTTATAATAAACCAGAAAATCGCCTCTGCCACCCTTCCCCTTCCAGGATTTATTTGATGTCCGCCCCTATATATCGATATATCCCAGGCAGCAAAAGCCTCGCTCGGCCACACCAGGAATCAGCTTTTTTTTTTTTTTTTTAAACGCGGCGGATTCGCTCGAGGAAAGGGAAAAGAAAGGCGACCTTTGGAGAGGAAATGAAGTCACTGCATTATGTATATTAAATGTATTTATATCTCTCCTTACACGGCGGCGGTGGATGCGGGGAGATGGCTCAGATTAGATGATGGATGGGTAGGTGGGGAGGAAGGTGCTGGGTAGGTAGACGGGAGGTTAACAGGGGAAGGGTCACAGCTTTAAATCTCGCCCGTTAAACCCGAGTTAAAGTCGCTGAAAGCGGAAGGGGGGGGGGATAATAATAATAATAATTTAAAAAAAAAATAGAATTAAAGGGAAAGGGGGGGAGGGACTGGCACGCAAATAAAAATCTAAAAGGCAACGCCGCGGTGAAGCGCCTCGGAGGGAAAGCCGAGAGCTCCTGGAAGTTGTTATTGGGGTTAGTTTTTTACGACGTGGGGCTGGTTTCAATCGCCCCTCTGCGAGAAGGGGGGGGACGATCGCAGAAAACCCAATAAAATGCGTAAAACTCGAGAGAATCTGATAAAAGTCGAGGAAAAGCCCCCTTTGTCCGGGGAATTTTACCAAACCGTTTTTTGCTAATAAAATAAAATAAATAAAAAATATATAAAAAAAAAAAAGTGTAGGAAAGGAGGAGCCCTCGGGGCGCAAAGACTCGATGGTTAATCAGTTTAATATTAATTATTTAACCGGGGGAGGTGGGGGGGGGAACCGCAGCCCCGCGGAAGAGGCGCGGAAAAGGCCGCGAGCGGCGGCCCCCGGGGGTGGAGGGATGGGTTGGGGGGGATGGAAGGATGGGTTGGGGGGATTTGGAGGGATGGAAGGATGGGTTGGGGGGGTGCGATGCTGGATTTGGGGGGGTGGGGGGTGGGATAGAAGGGGGCGTGCGAGGCCCGGCGCCCATAATTAGCGGCGCAGCTCATTAATTACGGCCCCGGCGGAGCCGCGCGGCCCCACCCGCGCTGCGACGGGGCCGCCCCTCGGCGCATGCGCGTCCCCCCCTTTTATTTATTTATTTTCCAAAGAAAAAAGTTCGCCTTCGTTTTCCCCGATCTTTTATACCTCCGCTTCATTTATTTATTTTATTTTTTTTCACCTTCCTCCCCTCTCCCTCCGACGAACCCCCGAGACCCCCCTCCCCTCCCCTCTCCCCATCCTCTTCCCCCCCCCCCGGCGCCCCCCGACCCTTCCTCCCCGCGCCCCCCGAATGTGACATCAGCAACAGCAAATCTGATTTTTTTTCTCCTCTTTTTTTTTTTCTTTTTCGCCTTTTTCTTTTTTTTTTTAACCCCGAATTAACTGCGTTTCTGCCGCCCCGCAGCAGCTTTCCCTCATATCCAAGCTACACCCCTCGCTCGCACAACGATGCATCATTATCCTTAACACCCGGGCTATGGATCATTAGTTACACATTTTAACCAATAAGGGAACACTTACCAGAGGCTCCTGTCTCCCCCTCTCCCTCTCTCTCACTCTCTCTCTCTTTTTTCTCTGTCTCTCCCTCTTTCTGATCCACTGACGCTGCAGCTCAGCTCCACAGAAACATTAAAAAAAAAAAAGAGACGCCAAAAAAAAAAAAAAAGCGCGTTTAAAAAAAAAAAAAAAGGACGGAAACAAAAGCAAAACAGTTCTTCTCTGGTTGGGGAAAGGATGGGGGAAGCTGAAGGAGGAATCTGTCTCTCTCTAGGGTTTTTTTTTTGGGCTTAAAAAAAAAAAAAAAAAGGTATTTACAACTGCTTGTGCCCCCTCATCATCGCATCCTGCAAAGGAAATGCATTGCGTTTTGCCCCTAGGGGTGGGGAATAGGAGGCGGCAACCAGACGCAGCAGTAAACTCATTAATGCCAAAATGCCCAAAGCAACCAAGAATTCCAACCCCAAGGAGACGGGGAAGGAGGAGGCGGGAGGGGGGGGGGAATTGAGGGGG
>NW_020926080.1:0-176 GCF_003984885.1 Neopelma chrysocephalum
AAAGACGGAAAGAAAGGGAGAAATAGAGAAAGAGAAAGAAAGGAAGAAAGAGAAAGACAGAAAGAAAGGAAGAGAGAAAGAAAAAAGAAAAGAAGAAAAGAAAAGAAAGAAAATAAAAGAAAAAAGAAAAGAAGAAAAGAAAAGAAAAGAAAAGAAAAGAAAAGAAAAGAAAAGAA
>NW_020926080.1:276-5082 GCF_003984885.1 Neopelma chrysocephalum
GGCATGTTCGGTCCATCCTGCCCGTGCTCCGGTGCTGGGCGTGCCTTTCCCCCGAGCCGAGTCCGCGGGCTGTGGCCGGGCAGATCTGAAGTTTCGCCACCACACCCAAAACTCTCCCCTTCCCTCTCGGTTAAAGGTGCAGACCCGGCCACAGCGAAGCCCCTCCTGCCTTTGCAAACTGCCGAGTGCTTGAGGCGCTGACATTTAATTTTTCGGCCTCCCGCTGTTGTCCCCAAGCAGGTTCCCCAGCCCCGCTCTCTGCGCAGAACTGTAAATAAATCCAAGACCTCGCCTCTGTGTGCGGACCGGCCTCTTGCACAAGGAGTGAAAGAACCCGTTCCGGGACAACACCACCACCCCGTGGCTCAGTCGGTTAAATCGCGTTCCTGGGAGCTCTTCCAGGGTGGTGATTTCACGTAGTGAACAGAAGGAGGAGAAGGAGAAGAGATAAAAGGGAGCAAGCGAGAAATCCTACAGCAAACAATGGCAACACCAAGCCTTAGGAATATAAATCCCACTAAAATGGGATTTATAAAAAATGTCGCTCCTGTTTGCATCAGCCATTTCCCCCATCCCACAAGTCCCAGAAGCTACAACAGTGAGAGGATCCGTGGGTCGGGATTCCATGCACCAAACCAGGCATTATTGGAGCAATCCCACTGTTTACTCAGTGCTTTGGTTCACCTTGGATGGAGCTGCTTTCTCTGGAAGTCACAGCGTTGTGAACACAGCATTCTCTGTGGGTGAAGTTTAACATCCCACGTCTCCCGTGTTCCTTTAATCACAACACGTCTGACACCAATCCATTTTGCAATGTCATCCTCGATGCCTGCTGAACTACAGGTTTGATTCTCCAAAAGCACGTCTTGCCCAGTTGCTCAGAGCATCTACTTGCCAGGTTGCATTTTCTAGAGCCTATTTGTGTCTAATTATTACACAGGGAGACAACTTGCTTCCAGCCTGAGGGCTAAAGCCATTCTGAAGGCAGGATCAGAGAATTGTGGAATGATTTGAGTTGGAAGGATCTTAAAGCTCATCTTGTTCCACCCCCTGCCATGGGCAGGGACACCTTCCACTAGCCCAGGTTGCTCCAAGCCCCATCCAACCTGGCCTTGGACACTCCCAGGGATGGGGCAGCTTCTCTGGGCAACCTGTGCCAGGGCCTCCCCACCCGCCCAGGGAACAAATCCTTCCCAATATCCCATCTAACCCTGCCCTCTGGCAGTGGGAAGCCATTCCCTGTGTCCTGTCACTCCACTTTCTGATGCTATGGGAACCCTCTCTTGTGCCCTATAGGCCTGGAAGGTGCTGTGAGGTCTCCACACAACCTTTTCCTCTCCAAGCAGACACCACTCAGGCTTTGCAATGTTTCTCATCCATTCATGTGCTGTAAATCCCCTTCTGACAGTGTCACATTTCTGTCGAGGCCACTTGGGCACTGAGCAATTAAAAACTCTATTTGGGCACAGATAAGGGATGCCTACTCCACATTTCAATCCTGCACATTTCTTTAAGGTTAAGTAAGAATAGAACTTTTCCATTAGAGCATCCCCAGGCCAGTCCTGGAGGAGCAGGATAAATGCTCGTTCCACAGCTGAGTTTTAATTGGAAATATTTTACAGCAGTTAAAGCAGAGGCTCCGTGGGAGGTGGATTGAGGATATTGTTGGATTCCACGTCAAACCCCCTCCACAGGAGGTTTTGTCCTGTTCCTCTGTACCGTGATGGCTGAAGTGGTGTTTGGGAGCCTCACACACCCACGGGTGTCCCATTGCACCAAATATTCTCCTTCCTCATAATCTGGTTCCTTAAAAGGATCAAATGTGGGATCCCAGGGCAAAGCCTGGCAGGATCCATTTCCCTTGCACTTCCCAGGTGCACAGCAATCACTGACTGTCAGATTTACTCCTGGAACTGAGTCACTGCACCCAGAATCTGGTGTTGATTTGAGGGGGGGAGGATCCCACACCAGGTCAGTAGATCTGTCCTTTAACATAATGACCCCCCCCCAGTCTATCCAAGTCTGATCAGGTGGGGCATGAGAGAGGGAAGTTACATTCCTTCAGCTGGTAAAAATCACAGCAGACAAATTTATGGGCAACAGAAAGGATCTCATTCCTTGCTGCGTGGATGAGGCAAAGCCCTTGGTTTAGGGAAATACAGGGGGGAGAAAAAAAGGAAAAATGGGGACAGTGAACTGGAATAGAACAGAGACATAGAAAAAATCACAGAAGGGAGTGCACTAAAGAAACACAAGAAATAATTGAAAAAGAAAGTCAGTGAATGGGATAAAGGTAGATGGTAAATTTTATAAAGCAATGAGGTGTTAAGAATTAGAGAAAAAAAATAATGAACTAAAATGGAGATGTAGGGACTGTCCTCCTTCCCAGGGCACAGGACAGGCTTTGCCCAGCTTTCTGGGATCCCTTCTCCCTCCCCGGGTGCCCGGGGGGCTCAGCAGGACTTTGCATGGGATGGTGCAGAGCCCTGATCCTTCCCTGGGGGCACAGCAGGATCTGAGGGGCTTTACACAGGACAACACAGACCCCTGCTCCTCTCCAGGGGGCACAGAGGGATCTGAGGGGCTTTACATGGGACAACACAGACCCCTGCTCCTTCCTTGGGGTCACAGTGGGATCTGAGGGGCTTTGACCATGTCCACAGAGCCCCCTGCTCTATCCCAGGGTCAGCTGTGGATCTCTCTGTGCTCTGCCTGAGCCCACAGGAGCCCCCCCAGCGCTCCCCCCGAGGTGCTCAGTGGGCTCCACGAGCCTTTGGCAGATCTCCACAAGGCTCCGCTCCCTCCCACGGCTCTGCCAGTCCTTCTGCAGGCTGGACGGCCCCTTCTCCCTCCCGGGGCACACAGTGGTCCTCCCTGGGCTTTGTGCAGGCCCGCAGGTGCCCCCACTCCCACTCCTGGCACACCATGGGCTCCTCCAACCTCTGCCCATTCCCTCTCACGGAGCACGACGAGCTTTGATGTACTTTGTGCTCCCACCTCGTGCACACCCTGGGGGGGGGGAGCAGGGCCCCCAGCACAGAGCCTGGGGGGACCCTACAGTGTGCCCAGGGCCCCACCAGCCCCCCCTTCCCTCCCCCCGCGGTGCCCTCGGGCCCCGTGGCTCCTCGGCACAGACCCACGGGCAGCCCCGGCTCGCTCCACACCAAACACCCTTTATTCACCGCCTGCACCGCGGGCTCAGGGACAGCCCCAGAGCACCCCAGTGCCCGCAGGGATGCTCTGTCCCCTCCTGGTCAGTCCTGTGTCCCCCCCCCCGGGTCCCTCAGCGGTCCTTCCTGCGCAGCGGGGGGGACGGCGGGTAGTGGCGGGCGGGGGGCACGTCGTAGTGACTGGGGATGTGGCTGTTCTTGGGGGAGTCGTAGTGGCTGGGGGGGTCTGTGCGTGTGGGGCCGCCCTCTGTGGGGACAAGAGAAGGCTGCAAGGCGACATGTCCCCCCCCCCAGGGGTCACGAAGCCCGTGTCACCGAGGCCACGTCCCCCCGGGGTCATGTCACCCCCCCAGAGCTGTGCAGCCCCTGGCATCGGGGCTGTTTCCCTCCCGGGGCCATGCAGCCCCCCATCAGCAGGACTAACACCCCAAAACCCCCCAAAACTCAGCCTAACCCCCTAAACTCAGCCTAACCGGGCTTTGCCCCCCCCGCACCCACCCACGGGGGTCCCCCAGCCCCCCATAACCTGTCCTGCCGCCCCCCACCCCCGAGTGACCCCCGACACGCGTGGAGGGGGAAGAGAAAGAAATTTAGGGGGTGGGGGGGACACGAAGGACCCCCTTTTGGGGGGCAAACGCAGCCCCGGACCCCTCCGAACCCCCCCCCGTGCCAGGGGACCCCCCAGCCGTACCCTCCTGGGGCGGCTCCTCGGGGACCCCGATCTCGGCGTAGGACATCTCCCGCCGGACAGGGGACTTCATCTCCATGTAACTGCCCTCGGGGGCCTTGGCAGTGGGGGTGGGCAGCTCCTTGATGGTGGCATAGGGGTTCTCGCTGGCCAGGGAGCTGGCACTGGCCCCCAGCCCCTCCCGGGGGTGCTCTGAGGGAGGAAGGAGTTGGGGATCTCCCCGTGACGGGGAGCGGGAGCAGCCGCGTCCGGCTGCGCCCCAGGAAAGTCCCGGTCCCATCCCTTCCCTATTCCAGCCCCGCCTCTTCCCCATCACAGCCCCACCCCTGGCCCTTTCCCTTCCCCATCCCCACCCCATTCCAGTCCTGTCCCAACCCATCCCCACCCCATCCCTGCCTCTTACCCATCCCAGCCCATCCCTGTCATGCCCCAAACCCGCCAAGTCTCCATCCCAGCCCCGACCCCATCGAGTCTCCATCCCAGCCCCATCCCCATCCCTTTCCCATCCCAGCCCCATCATCATCCTTTTCCCATCCCATTCCCATTCCCACCCTTTTCCCATCCCAGCCCCATCCTTTTCCCATCCCAGCCCCAGGCCCAGTCTTATCCCTTCCCCATCCCATCCTTTTCCTCTCCCCACGCCATCCACATTCATTCCCCATCCTCCCCCCATCTCTCCCCCCTCCCCTCCATCCCCCTCCCTACCTTTGCTGTCACCCTTTCCCAGCCCAGGGCTGTAGCTGTAGCTGTAGCTCCGGTCCAGCTGCCCCCCTGTGTAAAGGGGGCAGGTTTGGGGTCTCCCCTGCTTCATCTTCCTCCAAGCTTTAAAGTTCTCCGTCCACTCCACCCCACCCCAGCCCCTTCCCCATGGATCCCGAGCAGGGAGGGGACCCAGGTGCCCATCCCACCCTGGTCAAGGTCCCCAATGGCTCCCTTGGAGCTGCCCCC
>NW_020926081.1:0-2228 GCF_003984885.1 Neopelma chrysocephalum
GCCAATCCAGATCCACCTGAGAGACTTTAATCCTGGCAGCTCGGTCCACCTGCTCGTTGTTGCGATGCTCCTCATTAGCCCGTTTCTTGCGTACGTGAGCGTCTACGTGACCGACCTTCACACTCAGCTTCTCTACCCGGCCAGCGATGTCCTGCCACATCTCCGCCGCCCAGATGGGTTTTCCTTGGCGCTGCCAGTTGGCCTTTCTCCATCGCTCTAGCCATCCCCACAGAGCATTGGCCACCATCCATGAGTCAGTGTAGATATAGAGTCTTGGCCACTTCTCTCGTTCAGCTATATCCAAAGCCAACTGAACGGCTTTAAGCTCTGCGAACTGACTTGACCCACCTTGTCCTTCGGTTGCTTCTGCAACTCGCCGTGTGGGACTCCACACGGCTGCCTTCCATTTTCGGTTTGTCCCTACAATGCGGCAGGAGCCATCCGTGAAGAGCGCATATCGCCTTTCATCTGCTGGTAGCTTGTCATATGGTGGGGCCTCCTCAGCCCGTGTCACCTGCTCCTCTTCTTCTTCAGAGGATAGTCCGAAACTCTCACCTTCGGGCCAATTGGTGATAATTTCCAGAATCCCAGGGCGATTAGGATTCCCTATCCGGGTTCGTTGTGTGATCAGAGCGATCCACTTACTCCATGTGGCATCGGTGGCGTGATGTGTAGCAGGAACTCTCCCCTTGAACATCCAGCCCAGCACTGGTAGTCGGGGTGCCAGGAGGAGCTGCGCTTCGGTGCCGATCACTTCTGAGGCAGCTCGGAGTCCTTCATAAGCAGCCAGGATCTCTTTCTCAGTTGGTGTATAGCTGGCTTCAGATCCTTTGTATCCCCGACTCCAGAATCCCAGCGGTCGTCCTCGGGTCTCCCCAGGCACTTTCTGCCAGAGGCTCCAAGAAGGGCCATTCTTCCCGGCTGCAGTGTAGAGCACGTTCTTCACGTCCTGTCCTGTCCTTACTGGCCCAAGGGCTACCGCATGGGCAATCTCCTGTTTGATTTGTTCAAAGGCCTGTTGTTGTTCAGGGCCCCACTGGAAATCATTTTTCTTCCGTGTCACAAGGTAGAGAGGGCTTACAATTTGACTGTACTCGGGGATATGCATCCTCCAAAAGCCCACAGCGCCTAGGAAAGCCTGTGTTTCCTTCTTGCTGGTTGGTGGGGACATGGCTGCTATTTTGTTAATTACCTCCGTTGGAATTAGGCGACGTCCATCTTGCCACTTCACTCCTAAGAACTGAATTTCCTGAGCAGGTCCCTTGACCTTACTTCGTTTAATGGCAAAACCAGCTCTTAGGAGGATCTGGATTATCTTCTCTCCTTTCTCGAAGACTTCCCCCGCTGTGTTCCCCCATACAATGATGTCATCAATGTACTGTAGATGTTCTGGAGCCTCGCCCTTTTCCAGTGCAGTCTGGATCAGTCCATGGCAAATGCTGGGACTGTGTTTCCACCCCTGAGGCAGTCGATTCCAGGTGTACTGCACACCTCTCCAAGTGAAAGCAAATTGTGGCCTGCATTCCGCTGCCAAAGGAATGGAGAAGAAGGCGTTGGCAATGTCAATGGTGGCATACCACTTGGCTGCCTTGGACTCCAGCTCGTACTGGAGCTCCAGCATGTCTGGCACAGCAGCACTCAGGGGTGGTGTGACTTCATTGAGTCCACGGTAATCCACCGTCAGCCTCCACTCTCCGCTGGACTTACGCACTGGCCATATAGGGCTATTAAAGGGTGAGCGAGTCTTGCTGACCACCCCCTGGGTCTCCAGTTCACGGATCATCTTATGTATGGGAGTCACAGAGTCTCGGTCGGTGCGGTATTGCCGACGGTGCACGGTTGCTGTGGCTATCGGTACCAACTGTTCTTCAACCTTCAGCAGTCCCACAGCAGAGGGGTCCTCTGAGAGGCCAGGCAAGGTGTTCAACTGTCTAATTTCCTCTGCCTCCACAGTAGCTATGCCAAACGCCCAACGAAGTCCCTTTGGGTCTTTGAAATACCCACTCCTCAGGTAATCTATGCCAAGGATACACGGGGCCTCTGGACCAGTCACGATGGGGTGTCTGTGCCATTCCTTCCCAGTCAGGCTCACTTCAGCTTCCAGTACAGTCAGCTGTTGGGATCCCCCTGTCACCCCAGAAATAGAGATGGATTCTGCCCCTATGTATCTTGATGGCATCAAAGTACATTGTGCGCCGGTGTCAACTAAAGCCTTATATCTTTTTTTT
>NW_020926082.1:0-1531 GCF_003984885.1 Neopelma chrysocephalum
GTCCAATAGACTCGATTGTCCCTCTCCTCTACCTGGCTAGAGGCAGGGCACCCCTAGTCCTGGTCATGGTACTCGTTGCGCTCTTCTTGTAAGTATGACCTGGAGGTCCCTTCAAGAGGATCAGACATATCATCATTCCTGGGCCGTCTGGAGTCTTGCCTACGAGAGACTGGAGCAGCATTCATCCTCAAAGAGTTCCTTGTGGTACTTGTCCCTCTTTTCAATTCACGTACCCGGGCTGCTAAGGAAGAGGTGGGTTTCCCATCCCACTTCCTCATATCTTCTCCGTGCTCTTGGAGGTAAAACCATAGATTGCCACGTGGAGTGTACCCTCTCTCCTTAGCTGGGGGACGCTGGCTCCTGATAGCAGAGACCCTTGTTTGTCCTGGCGAGGTATGGAAGATCCCTTCCTTAATTTCTTCTCTTAGCCTCTGGTGTCCTTCTTCAATCTTCTCTTCCAGGCTTCGGACATGTTCAGCCAGTTTGGATTCCACCGATGAGACGTGGGCTCGTAATGGGGCGGTGACAGTGTCTTCATAAATCCTGAGTTTGCTGACCAATGCACCAACCTTGTCCTCTCCCTCCCTCCATTGCAGCGTTGCTAGGTAGCGGGAATACATTTCTGGCCCGAGTCGTGCAAACTTCAACCACATCTGGGATGTGCACTGTACACCATCTGGACTTTTAGGAAACCTTTCGTCCTCTGAAAAGATTATCTCCAGTACAGCCAATTCTCTCAAGCACCGGATACCTTGTTCCATCGTGTTCCACTGTCCTTGCTGTACGTGGAGGTCCTCCTTGCAAAGGTATCTCTCCCTTACACTGGACAACAGTCGCCGCCAGAGGCTGAGAGTTTCCTGCCTTCTTCCAATCCCCTGATCAATGACGACATCTCGAGACAGGGATCCCAGTTGCCTTGCTTCACTTCCATCTAGAATTGTGTCGTTAGCGGCGGCATCCCAGATTCGGAGCAGCCAGGTCAGGATGGACTCGTTCGCCTGTCGTGTGAACTCTCTCCGAAGCTCACGTAGCTCACCCAGGGATAGGGACCGAGTGATTATTTCTGGTTCTGTCTCCTCCGGTGGATGTGAAGGTCCTGCCTCTTCGTCATCATTTGCTATGCGGACTGATTTGGTCTTCGATTTCCTTTTCTGGACAGGGGCGACTGCTATTGGTTTCTGTTGTCCTTCTGGCTCCTCGATGGTTTGTGTGGGCATGGTGCCAGTTGATTTATTTCTTACTCCCTCCGACTCAGCTGTAGTTTGTGTGGACGTGGTGCCAATTGATTTGCTCCTTCTCTCCTCCCCCTGGCAGTGCTGTACCATGTCAAGCAGTGCCCGGTAAGCAGTGGCCAGGGCCCAGCAGGTTGCTGTGAGCTGACCATCTCTGGAGCTGCCAGAGCATTTTTCCTTTACCAGTTTTATCATGCTGACAGGATCCTGCAGTTGTTCAGGGGTGAATTTCCAGATCATGGGAGGAGAAAACTTCTCCAAATACTGGCCGATGTCCTCCCACTTCCCGTGCCACTCAG
>NW_020926083.1:0-2498 GCF_003984885.1 Neopelma chrysocephalum
GGGCCGGTCCCGGGCCGGTCCCACCCCCTGTGCCGGGGCCGCCCCCGCTCCACGTCACCGCCGCTCCCCGATAAAAGGGCGGCGGCGGGCTCGGCCCGCCCGCAGCGGGCGCCATGTTCTCCCTCCAGCCCAGGGCCGTGCTCGGCTTCAACCTCTACTGCGGGGGCTCGCCGGCCTTGGCCCCCGCGGCGCCGCCGCCGCCGCGCCCGGAGCCCTCGGCAGGAGCCGCTTCAGGAGCCGCCTCAGGAACCGCCGCCCCGGCCGGAGCCGCCTCAGGAGCCGCCGCCGCCGCCTCAGCCGAGCGAGCCCCCCCCGCTGCCGCCGCCTGCCCCCCCCGCTCGCTGATTGGCTGCGGCGCCGCGCCGCGCGCGCTGATTGGCTGCGGCGCGGCTCTTTGGCGCCCCGAGCAGGAGCTGGACGGCTGCGACCCCGAGGCCGAGAAGGGCCCTCCCGAAGAGGAGGAAGGGGGCAATTCCCTGCCCGGAACCCCCCCGGGACCCCCCGACCCGCTCCGGCAGGACACGCTGGAGCTCATCGGCCGCTACCTGCGGGAGGCGGCGGGGGAGGCCTCGCCGGCCGGCGGCAAAAAGCTGTTTCCCGGGCTGCTGGGTGGGCCCGGCCGGCCCGGATCGGCGGGGGAGGCCGTGATGGAGAAGGCGCTGGAGACGCTGCGGAGGGTCGGGGATGGGGTCATGAGGAAGCACGAACTCGCCTTTCAAGGTGGGTGACGGGGCCACGGCGGCCCCGAGCCTCCACCCGGCGGGGCGGGAGGGGATGGAGGGAGGGTCCGGGGGACGAGCCACGGACCCCGGTGCCGGTACGGGGGGGGATTTGGGGGGCTCTCCCCTGTGAGAGGGGGCACAGGGAGGGGTGGTCCCGGGGTCGGGAGTCCACCCCCGGAGCCCCTCGGGGTCGGGGATCCATCCCCCCGAGCTTCTTGGGGTCGGGGGTCCACCCTTGGGGTTGAGGGTCCGCCTTCGGGGTCGGGGATCCATCCCCGAAGCCCCCCCGGTGTCGGGGGAGCTCCCCGGGGTTGGGGGTCCACCCTTGGGATCAGGGGTCTCCCCCGTGGTTGGGGGAGCCCCTCGAGGTTGGGGATCCCCCCCCGGAACCCCTGTGGTTGGGGGAACCCCCCGCAGTCGGGGGTCCACCCTTGGGGTCAGGGCTCTCCCCCGTGGTTGGGGGAGCCCCTTGGGGTCGGGGATCCACCCCCCGGAGCCTCTTGGGGTGGGGGATCCACCCTTGGGGTCGGGGGTTTCCCTCCGTGGTTCGGGGAGCCCCTTGAAGTCAGGGATCCACCCCTGGAGTCCCCCGGGTCGGGGGTCCACCCTTGGGGTTGAGGGTCCACCTTTGGGATCGGGGGTCCATCCCCGAAGCCCCCCCGATGTCGGGGGATCTCCCCGGGGTTGGGGGTCCACCCTTGGGGTCGGGGGTTCCCCCCGCTGTATGGGGGAGCCCCTTGGGGGCACCTTTGGAGCCGGGCGGGGTAATTCCCGGGATGTTGAGCCCCGGGTTTGGAATGAAGGGTTAAATAAAAGGCAACCGAGAGGAGATTAAAAAAAATGAAACCGAACTTTGCCCGGCTGGGAGGAGGAGGAGGAGGAGGAAAAGCCGCCGGGGGCCTGTGCGGGGCAGATAATCTGGTTACAGATTAGCCCTCGGGTCCAGAATCCAGGAATTCCTTAGTTCGGGAGTTTGGAATCTTCCCACCCCCGGTTTAGGGTTTTATTTGGGGGTTGGAAAATTCTGGGTGATGCGCTCAGGGGGTCACAGAGTCATGGCATGGGTTGGGTGGGAAGGGACCTTAAAGTCACCCAGTGCCACCCCCTGCCCTGGGCAGGGACCCCTTCCCGCATCCCAGGCTGCTCCAAGCCCAGCCTGGGACACTCCCGGAGATCCAGGGGCAGCCGCAGCTTCCCTGGAAAACTGATTTCCATGGATTGAACCCCCGGTGCCCGTATCCTGGGGGCGAACTGGGAGCGAGACGGGACCCCCCGGGCCCGGTTTTTGGGGGTCTTGGGCCGAGCTTTGGGGGGCTGCGCTCCCTCCTGTGCCCAAAAAACGGGGAGGAAGGACCTAAAAAAAACGCATCCAAAGCTCCACTTCCAGTGGGACAGTTCCCAATTCCCGGACGTGCCTGTGGAATGACTCGGGGGAGGAAGGAATGTCCGGGAATGTGACGTTCTGGTGCTTTCCTGAGCAGGAGGAGGAGGAGGAGGAGGAGGAGGAGCTGCTCTGGGGAGGTTTCCTGCGAGTTTGAGCAATAACAAGCGGCGCCTTTCGGTTTCGCAAGGGCTCGGGGCTCGTCCTGGGAGGGCCCTGCCGGGAATTGGGCTCTGCCCGCCCCTAAACCCGGTTTAACGAGCTAAACCCGCCCCTAAACCCGGCTGAACGAGCGGGGAGAGGCGCCGGGTGGGCGGCCTTGGGTCCTGTCCCAGGGGTTGGGCTCAGCCCAGGGTCAGATCTGACACAGAAAACCTTGAGACAGGGAGTGTGAC
>NW_020926083.1:2508-8059 GCF_003984885.1 Neopelma chrysocephalum
TGTCCCTGGTTTCTGTCCCAGGGCTTGGGCTCAGCCCAGGGTCAGTTCTGACCTGGTGGGGCTGGAAAGCCTCGAGCCAGGGGAGTGAGGAAGGAGCTCCAAGTGTATCCTGGGCTGGGTTTTACGTGGTTTCACGTGAATATTGGGCAGCAAAACCCTCTGAGGAAGCTCTGCCTGGGCCTGGGGTGTCCTTGGTTTGAGCTTCTGGGGGGTGTCCTTGGTTTGAGCTCCAGGGACTGGACTCTGCCCTGGGTCAGTTCTGACCTGGAAAACCTTGACACAGGGAGTGTGACGTGCTCAGAGTCCACGAGGGAGGGGCAGGAAGGAGCTCAGAGTGTGCCCTGGGCTGGGTTGTGTCTGTCCCAGCTGATCCAGAGCCCCTGAGGCAGCAGGACTTTCCCCCACCCTTTTTTCCCTGGAGTTTGTGGTTCCCCGCGCGTCCCCTCGCTCCATTCCCGAGTTTCTCCCTCAGGGATGCTGCGGAAGCTGGAGCTGCGGCAGGAGCAGGACCTGCAGGCCGTGCTGGAGGTGGCCAACCACGTCTTCAGCGACGGGGTCACCAACTGGGGCCGGGTGGTGACGCTCTTGGCCTTCGGCGCCTTCGTGGCGCGGCAGCTGCGGGGCCCCCAGCGGGAACGGGGGGTCACTGCCCTGGCCCAGATCCTCACCGACGCCCTCGTGTCATCCAGGAGGGAATGGCTGCTCAGCCAGGGAGGATGGGTGAGTCACCACAGTTCCGGGGTGTTCCCACTGCCCCGGGGTGTTCCCACTGCCCCGGGGTGTTCCCACGGCCGGCGCCGGGATGGGGATGAGTCACCACCATGGGGACACCCACAGGGACACCCATGGGTGGCAAGAGCTGGGGTGGGGGCTCCAGGAGCTCCTACAAGGAACTTCCTGAGGGAACTGGGACTGGGGGGCTCCAGGAGTTCCTACAAGGAGCTCCTGAGGGAACTGGGGTTGGGGGGCTCCAGGAGCTCCTACAAGGATCTGGGGTTGGGGGCTCCAGGAGCTCCTAGAAGGAACTGGGATTGGGGGCTCCAGGAGCTCCTACAAGGATCTGGGATTGGGGAGCTCCAGGAGCTCCTACAAGGAACTGGGGTTGGGGGGTTCCAGGAGCTCCTACAAGGAACTGGGACTGGGGGGCTCCAGGAGTTCCTACAAGGAGCTCCTGAGGGAACTGGGGTTGTGGGGTTACAGGAGCTCCTCACAGGGGGTTTGTGGGGCTCCAGGAGTTCCTACAAGGAACTGGGGTTGAGGGGCTCCAGTAGCTTCTTCAAGGAGCTTCCTGAGGGAACTGGGGTTGAGGGGCTCCAGGAGCTCCTACAAGGAACTGGGATTGGGGAGCTCCAGGAGTTCCTACAAGGAACTGGGATTGTGGGGCTCCAGGAGCTCCTACAAGGAACTGGGACTGGGGGATTCCTCACAGGGGGTTTGTGGGGCTCCAGGAGCTCCTACAAGGAACTGGGATTGGGGGGCTCCAGGAACTCCTACAAGGAACTGGGGTTGGGGGGCTCCAGGAGCTCCTCACAGAGGGTTTGTGAGGCTCCAGGAGCTCCTCACAAGGAGCTTCCTGAGGGAACTGGGATTGGGGGGCTCCAGGAGTTCCTCCCAGGGGGTTGGGGGGCTCCAGGAGCTCCTCACAGGGAGCCAGAACTGCTTGGGATGGGCTGGGATGGGGCTGTGGGAGCATGATGGGATGGGATGGGATGGGATGGGACTGGGGGAGCGGGATGGGATGGGAGGGGCTGGGATGGAGCTGGGGGGGCACACTGAGATGTGCTGGGCTAGAATGGGACTGGGGGAACACACTGGGATACACTGGGCTGGAATGGGGCTGTGGGAGCACGATGGGATGGGATGGGATGGGATGGGGGAGCACAATGGAATGGGATGGGGTTGTGGGAGCTCACTTGGGATGGGCTGGGATGGGACTCTGGGAGCACACTGGGATGGGATGGGGCTGTGGGAGCACACTGGGATGGGATGGGATTGGGTTGGGGGCACACAGTGGGATAGGATGGGACTGGAGGAGCACACTGGGATGGGCTGTGTTGGAATGGGCTGGGGGAACACACTGGGATACACTGGGCTGGAATGGGGCTGGGGGAGCACAGTGGAATGGGATGGAATGGGCTGTGGGAGCACACTGGGATACACTGGGATGGGGGAGCACAGTGGGATGGGCTGTGCTGTGGGTCCCCCCGGGCTGTGCCGCTCAGGCCCTGTCCCTCCCTCCCTTCCCTCCCCTCCCTCCCTGCCAGGCCCCATCCCTGGCAGGTTCCTGGCGTGTTCCTGACTCCCCCCTTTCTCTCCCCAGGAGGGCTTTGTGGACTTTTTCCGGGTGGAGGACCTGGAGGGCAGCATCCGGAAGGTTCTGGTGGCCTTTGCGGGGGTGGCCGGGCTGGGGGCGGGCCTGGCCTACATGATCCGCTGAGCCTCGGCTCCCAGGGGCTGCCCCAGCTGCTCAACCCCCTCCCAGAGCTGCCCCCGGCACCATTCCCGACGGGAAACAGCCCCCAGGGAGGGGGGAGGCGCCGGAACGTTCCGGAAGGTTTGGCCGCTCTTCCTCCCGGATGAGGACGAGGATGGTGACGCCGATGGGAAGCTGCACTCGGAGCCTGGAGGGATCCACCCGGGAAGCACCGGCGGCTCCCGGGCCTGGACTGAGAGGAGAGAGGCCTTGGAGAGGAGTGGGGGTGTTCCCGGGGCTGTGGGAATGCCTCTGGAATTCTGGGAACATGGGAATGCCTCTGGAATTCTGGGAACATGGGAACAGCCTCCCCCTGCTGCCAGAAGCTGGAGCGGAACCGCTGGATCCTGGGAATGCTGAGCCCTCCCCTGCTGGATCCTGGGAATGCTGAGCCCTCCCCTGCTGGATCCTGGGAATGCTGAGCCCTCCCCTCCTGGATCCTGGGAATGCTGAGCCCTCCCCTGCTGGATTCTGGGAATGCTGAGCCCTCCCCTCCTGGATCCTGGGAATGCTGAGCCCTCCCCCTGCCCCCCGGGGGTGGAGTGTCTCCCCTCGGGAAGGGCAGAGCCCTGGGATCCGTGGGATCCATGGGATCCGTGGGATCCATCCAGGACATGGAATTGCTGCAGCCCTGCCCTCCCCCTCCCTCCCGGGGGGGTCCCAAAACCAGGGAGAGAATTCCTGAGGATTTGCCAGCCCAGCCCCCCCCACGATGGAGAGGCCGCAGAGATTCCCGGGAATGTGGAAATCCCTGGGAAAAAAAGGACATTTGGGCGGAGCTGGGGATGGGAAAAAGAGAAAAAACAGCCAAAAAAAAAAAGGAGGGATGTGAAGGTGGTGGAGCTGCTGGATTTCATTCCCGGCAGGAAGGAGCCTTTCCCTGAAATCCCGGAGCAGCCCGGCCGGGGGAGGGAACAGGCGGCAGCCGCGGGTCCTGCTTGTTCTAATCCCGGTTTTTTGGGTGGTTTTGCCTTCCCTGGAAGGGGGGGAGGGGGTTGGGAGGAGCTTGGGAGTCACTTCCTTGTCCCTCTGATCTGTCCTGCTCCTCCAATTCCTCCTCCTCCCATCCTTCCTCCTGCTCCTCTGATCCCTCTTCCTCCGATCCTTCCTCCTCCCATCCCTCCTCCTCCTCCCATCCTCCTGCTCCTCCCATCCCTCCTCCTGCTCTCCCCGGTTTGGCCGCGGCTGAGGTTTGGATGTCGAACTTTTTTGGGGGTCCCGGGGGTTGGTTTTGGCTCCCGGGGGGGCTTGCAGGGCTCGCCCCCCTCCCTCCTCCCCCCGGCCGGATCCGGGGGAGCTCCGAAGCCTCGGGAATGTCGTGGGACACCCCGGGAATGTTCCCGGCCCGAGGGGGGGCTGGTTTTGTGCCCCCCGGGCGGGGCGATGGTCAATAAACGGCTCTTGGCTCTCGCGTTCGCCTGCAACGATCCTTCCATGGGGGGGGGGGGGGGCCGCTTTTGGGGGGGCGCGACCCGCGGGGGGGGGGGGGGCGGGGGGGCACCTCTGGGATGTTTGGTGGCACCTCTGGGGTGTTTGGTGTCACCTCCTGAGCTCCCAGAGCTGCTCTGGGCTGTCCTGTGTCATCTCTGGGGGGTTTGGTGTCACCTCTGGGGTGTTTGGTGGCACATCTTGGGCTGACTTTTGTCACCCCCTGGGCTCCCAGACCTGCTCTGGGGTGTCCTGTGTCACCTCCTGGGGTTTGGTGGCACCTCCTGGGCTCCCAGACCTGCTCTGGGGGGGTCTGGTGGCACCTCCTGGGGTGTTTGGTGGCACCTCTGCAGGGTCTGGTGGCCCTTTTATTTTTTGGTTAGAAGCCTCTGTGGGTGTGGGAAACGGCTCAGGGGGAGTTTGGTGGCACCTCTGGGGGGTTTGCTGTCACCTCCTGGGGGTTTGGTGGCACCTCCTGAGCTCCCAGAGCTGTTCTGGGGTGTTTGGTGTCACCTCTGGGATGTTTGGTGGCACCTCTGGGGTGTTTTGTGTCACCTCCTGGGGGTTTGATGTCACCTCTGGGGTGTTTGCTGTCACCTCCTGAGCTCCCAGAGCTGCTCAGGGTGTTTGGTGTCTCCTCCTGGGCTGACTTTTGTCACCCCCTGGGCTCCCAGAGCTGCCTTGGGCTGTCCTGTGGCACCTCTGGGGTGTTTTGTGTCACCTCTGGGCTCTTTGGTGTCACCTCTGGGCTCTTTGGTGTCACCTCTGGGGTGTTTGGTGTCCCCAACCGTGGCCTGAGGCACTTCCAGGGATGTGGAATCCAGGATTCTCTGGGAATCCTGTGCCAGGGAAACTTCCTGCAGCTCCTGCAGCTCCTCCCTCCTCCTGCTGCTGCTGCCCTTGGGCCGGGCACCCCCAAATTCCCCTTCCTGTGCCCCCCAAATCCCCTCCCCGTGCCCCCCAAATCCCCCTCTCTGTGCCCTGTGCCCCCCAAATTCCCCTCTCTGCCCCTTTGGGCTGAGGGAACCCGTGGATCTCACTTGGGCACCCCCAAATCCCCCTTCCCGTGCCCTGTGTCCCCCCCCCACCCCCCCCCCCCGTGCCCCCCAAACCCCCCTCTCTGTGCCCTGTGCCCCCCAAATTCCCCTCTCTGCCCCTTTGGGCTGAGGGAACCCGTGGATCTCACTTGGGCACCCCCAAATCCCCCTTCCCGTGCCCTGTGTCCCCCCAATTCCCCCTCCTCATGCCTTTTGCCCCCCAAATTCCCCCCGCCCTGTGCCCCCCAAATTCCCCTTCCTGCCCCTTTGGGATGAGGGAACACGTGGATCTTACTCGGGCACCCCAAATTCCCCCTTCCTGTGTCCTGTGGCCCCAAATTCCCCTCCCTGAGCCCCCAAATCCCCCTCTCTGCCCCTTTAGGATGAGGGAACATGTGGATCTCACTTGGGCACCCCCAAATCCCCCTTCCCGTGCCCTGTGCCCCCCAAATTCCCCTCCCTGTGCCCCCAAATTCTCCTCTCCATGCCCTGAGCCCCCCGAATTCCCCCCTCCCCATGCCCTGTGCCCCCCAAATTCCCCTCCCTGTGCCCTGTACCCCCCAAACTCCCCCCTCCCCATGCCCTGTACCCCCCAAATCCCCCTTCCCATGCC
>NW_020926083.1:8159-8810 GCF_003984885.1 Neopelma chrysocephalum
GCATCTCTCCGTGGCCCAGGCCCAGCTTTGCATCCCCTCCCCCCCCCAGGGGGAACCAAAAGTGGCCCAAAATAACCCCAAAATAACCCCAAAAATAACCCCCAAAATAACCCCCCCGGACACGGCACCGAAACGAAACAAAACAAAAAACAAAACAAAACAAAAACACACCCAAAACCACCCAAAAAAAAGGCAGCAAAGCCACAGCTGGCAGCAGGAATTTGGGGGGCACCAAATTTGGGGGGGCCCGAGTGAGATCCACGGGTTCCCTCAGCCCAAAGGGGCTGGGAGGGGGATTTGGGGGCACAGGGAGGGGAATTTGGGGGGCACAGGGAGGGGGGAATTTGGGGGGCACAGGGCACAGGGAGGAGGATTTGGGGGTGCCCAAGTGAGATCCACGTATTCTCTCATCCTAAAGGGGCAGGGAGGGGAATTTGGGGGGCACAGGGCATGGGAAGGGGGATTTGGGGGGTACAGGGCATGGGGAGGGGGGAATTTGGGGGGTACAGGGCACAGGGAGGGGAATTTGGGGGGCACAGGGCACGGGAAGGGGGATTTGGGGCTGCCCAAGTGAGATCCACATGTTCCCTCATCCTAAAGGGGCAGAGAGGGGGATTTGGGGGCTCAGGGAGGGGAATTTGGGGCCACAGG
>NW_020926084.1:0-251 GCF_003984885.1 Neopelma chrysocephalum
TGCGCCGCGATATGCTCTACGCGCACATCAGGGCCTCCCGGTCCTAGCATCTTCGGTCTGGAAGGAATCCTCGACCGTATGCAGTTTTAGCCCCCGACTGGCAGGCGCGCCGGCAAGCGAACGATGGCCTTATTTGCCAAGAAGGAGGGGCCTGACCCTCCGGCTCTCGCCTGCTCCTTGTGCGCCTCAATCGACTCTACGCGCGCAGCCGGGGCTCCCGGTCCTGGCGCCTTCGGTCTGGAAGGAATCCT
>NW_020926084.1:261-5729 GCF_003984885.1 Neopelma chrysocephalum
CCTTCGGTCTGGAAGGAATCCTCGACCGTATGCAATTTTAGCCCCCGGCTGGCCGGCGCTCCGGCCCGCGATCCACGGCCCTTTCTGCCCAGAAGAAGAGGCCTGACCCTCCAACTCCCTCCTGCCCTTTGTGCGCCGCGCTCCACTCTACAAGCGCAGCCGGGGTTCCCGACTCCGGGGCATCCGGTCTTGAAAGAATCCTCGACCATATCCGATTTTGGCCCTCGGCCGGCCCCGGACCGCCAGGTGCGGCGGCCAGCGAACGGCGGCCCTATTTGCCCAGAACGAGGGGTCTGACCCTCCGGCTCTCGCCTGCCCCTTGTGCGCTGCAATCGGCTTTACGCGCGCAGCCGGGGCTCCCGGTCCTGGCGCCTTCGGTCTGGAAGGAATCCTCGACCGTATGCAATTTTACCCCTCAACTGGCAGGCGCGCCGGCAAGCAAACGACGACCATTTTGCCCTGAAGGAGGGGCCTGACCCTCCGGCTCTCACCTGCCCCTTGTGCGCTGCGATTGGCTCTATGCGCACAGCTGGGGCTCCCGGTCCTGGCGCCTTCGGTCTGGAAGGAATCCTCGACCATATGCAGTTTTAACCCCCCGGCCGGCCGGCGCACCGTTCCACGAACAACGGCCCTTTTTGCCCAGAAGGAGGGGCCTGACCCTCCGGCTCCTACCTGCCCCTTGTGCGCCGCGATCGGCTCTACGAGCGCAGCCGGGGCTCCCAGTTCTGGCACCTTCGGTCTGGAAGGAATCCTCGACCGTATGCAATTTTAGCCCCCGGCTGGCTGGCGCACCGGCCCACGAACAATGGCCCTTTTTGCCCAGAAGGAGGGGCCCAACCCTCCGGCTCCCGCCTGCCCCTTGTGCGTCGCGATCGGCTCTGCGCACGCAGCCGGGGCGCCCTGCCCTGGCGCCTTTGGTCTGGAAGGAATCCTCGACCGTATGCAATTTTAGCCCCCGACTGGCAGGCACGCCGGCCAGCGAACGACAGCCCTTTTTGCCCAGAAGGAGGGGCCTGACCCTCCGGCTCTCGCCTGCCCCTTGTGCGTCGCGATTGCCTCTATGCGCGCAGCTGGGGCTCCCGGTCCTGGCGCCTTCGGTCTGGAAGGAATCCTCGACCGTATGCAATTTTAGCCCCCGGACGGCCGGCGCACCGGCCAGCAAACGACGGCCCTTTTTGTCCAGTATGAGAGGCCTGACCTTCCGGCTCTCACCTGCCTTTTGTGCGTCGCGATCGGCTTTAAGCGCGCAGCCGGGGCTCCCGGTCCTGGCGCCTTTGGTCTGGAAGGAATCCTCGACCGTATCCGATTTTGGCCCTCGGCCGGCCGTGGACCACCCGGTGCACTGCACCACAAACGACGGTCCTTTTTTTCCAGAAGGAGGGGCCTGACCCTCCGGCTCTCGCCTGCCCTTTGTGCGCCTCGCTCAGCTCTACACGCGCAGCCGGGGCTCCCGGTCCCGGCACCTCCGGTCTTGGAGGAATCCTCGTCTGTATCCGAGTTGGGCCCATGGCCGGCCATGGACCGCCCGGTCCGCTGGACCACGAACGACGGCTTTCTTTGCCCAGAAGGAGGGGCCTGACCCTCCGGCTCTCGCCTGCCCTTTGTGCACCGCGCTCGTCTCTACGGGCGCAGCAGGGGCTCCCCGTGCTGGCGCCTTCGGTCTGGAAGGAATCATCGACCATATGCAATTTCCGCCCCCAGCTGGTCAGCGCGCCTGCCGGTATGCAGCAGCCCTTTTTGCCCAGAAGGAGGGGCCTGACCCTCCGGCTCCCGCCTGCCCTTTGTGCGCCTCCCTCGGTTCTACGCGCACAGCTGGGGCTCCCGGTCCTGGCACCACCGATCTGGGAGGAATCCTCGACCGTATCTGATTTTGGCCCTCGGCCGGCCCTGGGCCGCCAGGGGCGGCGACCCGCGAACGGCAACGCTTTTTGCCCAGAAGGAGGGGCCTGACCCTCCGGCTCTCGCCTGCCCTTTGTGCGCCTCGCTCGACTGTACGCGCACAGCTGGGTCTCCCGGCCACGCCGCCTCCGGTATTGGAGAAATTCTCGATTGCAATCGATTTTTACCCTGGCCGGCACGCCGGCTCGCAAACGACAGCCCTTTGGACTCAGAAAGTGGGGTCTGACCCTCCAGATCTCACCTGTTCTTTGGGTGCTTTGTTCGGCTCTTTGCACGCAGCGTGGGCTCGCAGGCCCGGCGTCTCCATTCTGGGAGGAATCCTCAACCTTATCCGATTTTGGCCCCCGGCCACTTTGCCGACCCGCGAATGATGGCCCTTTTTGCCCAGAAGGAGAGGCCTGAACCTCCGGCTCTCGCCTGCCCTTTGTGTGCCTCACTCTATTCTATGCGCGCAGCATGTGCTCCTGACTCCGGCGCATCCAGTCTGGGAGGAATCCTCGACCATATGCAATTTTAGCACCCAGGCATCCGGCGCACCTGCCGGCGAACGACGGCCCTCTTTGCCCAGAAGGAGGGACCTGACTCTCCGGCTCTCACCTGCCCTTTGTGCGCCTCGATCGGCTCTACGCGTGCAGACGGGGCTCACGGCCACGGTCCAACCAGTCAGGAAGGAATCCTCGACCATATCCGATTATGGTCCCCAGTCGGAATTAGACCACCCTACACGCCGGCCAGCGAATGACGGTCCTTCGTGCCCAGAAGGATGGGCCTGACACTGCAGCTCTCACCTGTCCTTTGTGCGCCACGCTCGGCTCTACGCTCCCTAACGTTTTCCCTGGGAGGAATCTTCATTTGGATGGGTTTTGGGGTGGGGGGTGCCGGCACCGGCGTCCCGGGGCTGATCAAAGGGATCAGCAGCCCTTTGCCCAGGACAGAAAGCCTGGGACCTTTGGCTTTTGGGTGCAGTTGGTGGCGCAGCCTGGGCACTCCGTGGGCAGCCAGAGCTTTCTGGGCTGGCAACATTTCCTTAGGAGGAATCTTCATTTGTATGGGCTTTGGGGTCGGGGTTGCCGGAACCGGCAGCCGGGATACACGAATGGGATCAGCAGCCCTTTGCCTAGGACAGAATGCCTGGGAGCTTTGGCTTTTGGGTGCAGTTGGTGGCGCAATCTAGGCACTCCGTGGACAGCCGGAGATTTCAGTGCTGGAACATTTTCCCTGGGAGAAATATTAACTTCTATGGGTTTTGGGGCGGGGGGGGCCGGCACCAGCATCCAGGGACTGACCAAAGGGATCAGCAGCCCTTTGCCCAGGACAGAAAGCCTGGGACCTTTGGCTTTTGGGTGCAGTTGGTGGCGCAATCTAGGCACTCCGTGGACAGCCGGAGATTTCAGTGCTGAAACATTTTCCCTGGGAGAAATATTAACTTCTATGGGTTTTGGGGCGGGGGGGGCCGGCACCGGCGACCCGGGGCTGACCAAAGCGATCAGCAGCCCTTTGCACAGGACAGAAAACCTGGGAGCTTTGGCTTTGAGGTGCAGTTCGTGGTGCGAACTGGGCACTCCGTGGGCAGCCAGAGCTTTCTCTGCTGGCCCCTTTTCCCTGGGAGGAATCTTCATTTGGATGGGTTTTGGGGCGGGGGGGGCCGGCACCGGCGGCTCGGGGCTGACCAAAGGGATCAGCTGCCCTTTGTCCAGGACAGAAAGCCTGGGAGCTTTGGTTTTGAGGTGCAGTTGGTGGCACAGTCTGGGCACTCCTTGGGCAACCTGAGCTTTCTGTGCTGGAACATTTTCCCCTGGGAGGAATCTTCATTTGGATGGGTTGTGGGCTGGGGGGAGCTGGTACCAGCGGCCCGGGGCTGACCAAAGGGATCAGCAGCCCTTTGCCCAGGACAGAAAGCCTGGGAGCTTTGGCTTTTGGGTGCAGTTGGTGGCACAGCCCGGGCACTCTGTTCACAGCTAGATCTTTCTGTGCTGACCCCTCTTCCCTGGGAGGAATCTTCATTTGGATGGGTTTTGCAGCAGGGGAGGCCGGCACCTGCGGCCCGGGGCTGACCAAAGGGATCGGTAGCCCTTTGCCCAGCACAGAAAGACTGGGAGCTTTGGTTTTTTGATGTAGTTCGTGGCGCAACCTGGGCAATCCGTTCGCAGCCAGAGCTTTCTGTGCTGGAACATTTCCCTGGGAGGAATCTTCATTTTGGATGGGTTTTGGGGATGGGGTGGCCTGCACTGGCGGCCCGGGGCTGACCAAGGCCATCAGCAGCCCATTGCCCAGGACAGAATGCCTGGGAGCTTTGGCTTTTGGGTGCAGTTGGTGGCGCAATCTGGGCAATCCGTGGGCAGCCAGAGCTTTCTGTGCTGACCAATTTTCCCTGGGAGGAATCTTCATTTGGATGGGTTTTGGGGCGGGGGGGGCCGGTACCGGCGGCCCGGGGCTGACCAAAGGGATCAGCAGCCCTTTGCCCAGGACAGAAAGCCTGGGAGATTTGGTTTCTGGGTGTAGTTGTTGGCCCAGCCTGGGCACTCCGTGGGCAGCCAGACCTCTCTGTGCTGGCCAATTTTCCCTGGGAGGAATCTGCATTTGGATGGGTTTTGGGGCGGGGGGTCCGTCACCGACGGCCCAGGGTTGATCAATGGGATCAGCAGCCCTTTCCCCAGGACAGAAAACCTGGGAGCTTTGGCTTTTGGGTGCAGTTGGTGACGCAGCCCAGGCACTCCGTGGGCAGCCAGAGCTTTCTGTGCTGACCCCTTTTTCCTGGGAGGAATCTTCATTTGGATGGGTTTTGGGGTGGGAGGGGCCAGAGCCATCTGCCCAGGGCTGACCAAAGGGATCAGCAGCCCTTTGCCCAGGACAGAAAGCCTGGGACCTTTGGCTTTGAGGTGCAGTTGGTGGTGCAAACTGGGCACTCCGTGGGCAGTCAGAGCTTTCTCTGCCGGCCCTTTTTCCCTGGGAGGAATCTTCATTTGGATGGGTTTTAGGGCCGGGGGGGGCGGCACCCACGGTCCGGGGCTGACCAAAGGGATCAGCTGCCCTTTGCTGAGGACAGAAAGCCTGGGAGCTTTGGTTTTTGGGTGCAGTTGGTGGCGCAGCCTGGGCAATCCGTGGGCAGCCAGAGCTTTCTGTGCTCGAACATCTTCCCTGGGAGGAATCTTCATTTGGATGGGTTTTGGGCGGGGGGAGCCGGCACCGGCGGCCCGGGGCTGACCAAAGGGATCAGCAGCCCTTTCCCCAGGACAGAAAACCTGGGAGATTTGGCTTTTGGGTGCAGTTGGTGGCGCAGTCTGGGCACTCTGTTAGCAGTCATAGCTTTCTCTGCTGGCTCCTTTTCCCTGGGAGGAATCTTCATTTGGATGGGTTTTGGGGCAGGGGGGCCAGCAGCGGCCAGGGGCTGACCAAGGGCATCAGCAGCCCTTTGCACAGGACAAAAAACCTGGGAGCTTTGGTTTTTGGGTGCAGTTGGTGGCGCAATCTCGGAACTCCTTGGGCATCCAGAGCTTTCTGTGCTGGCCAATTTTCCCTGGGAGGAATCTTCATTTGGATGGGTTTTGGGGCTGGGCGACTGGACCCTG
>NW_020926085.1:0-6658 GCF_003984885.1 Neopelma chrysocephalum
ACTGGGAGAGAGAGGGGAAAGATTTTTGCCCCTTTCCTGGGCACTGGAACACCCTCTGCACCCCCGTTCCTGGCCACGCCGGCTCTCCTGTCCCCCCAAGCCATGAACAGGTTGTGGGGCTCCCTCGTGGGTCGCAGCCAATAGAACGGCTCTGCTCGAATGACGTCATTGGCAAATTCTGCTCGGCCCCTCTCCTGGCGCCAGTGAGTCATCCAATAGAAGTCTATACTTCCGCGGGGGCTGCCGGGAGCAGGGTGGTGGTGGCGGGGGAGGGGGTGAGGATCCCGATTGGTCCCGATCAATCCCGGCCCCAGGGTCTCCCCCCGCCGCGATGTTTTTCACGTGCGACCCCAACAAGGCAATGGTGGTGTCGGGTGAGTTCGGGGGGTCCGGGGGCTCTGATGACCCCTCCAAATCTCCCCCAAGACTCTCGGGAACCGCCCAGATCCCCCCCAAGATGCCTGGGAACCCTCCGAAAGCCCCCCTCCTGGGGGCCACCCCTCCACCTTTCCCCCTCCCCCCCCAAATCTCCTGTGCATCCCCTTAACCCTTGAAAATCTCCGGGGACCACCTCAGACCCCCAAACTCCCTCCTGGGGACCCCCAAACCCTCTTCAGGACTCCTGGGCCCCTCCCAACCCCGTCCTAAAATCTTTTGGGTCTCCTCAACCCTTTATGGCGGATTCCTCCGTCCATTTTCCCCCCGGACTGCTGGGGGTCAACCCCCCACAGAAACTACTGGGAACCCCCCAGTGTCCCACCACGAGATTCCGGGGTCCCTCCCCCCCCAACCCCCTGTGGGTGCCTCTATCCTTTCCCCCCCTTGAAAATACTCTTGAGGGCCCCCCAATGTCCCCCCCAGCCCCAATCCTGCTGGGGATGGATTTGGGGGGATCTCCTTCCCCTTCCCTCTGGCAGGAAGGCAAATGCCCTCCCTGTCCTTCTTCCTTCGCCCCCAGGCAGAAAAGAGCAGAGAAACAGCCAGTTGGCCCTGGCAAGTGTGGGTGTGTGCAGGCTGTGGTTGAGTGGCTGAGAAGGGAGAGGAGGGGGCTGGTGTTTGGGCAGAGTCCAGCAGATGATGTAGTGTGCACGTGGCACGCTGCCTTTATATAATAAAGAAATCATGTCACGCTCCCTGTGAGATGGTAAACAAAGAGCTTTATTCAAACAACGTGCAGTCCTTTATACCCTGTTCCCACGTGACTCTTAACCAATAGGAGTGTTTGTTTCTGCGCACATCCCCTAGCTTCGGTGCCTCCCTGTTGCACCTCGGGACATGTTCCCTACATCTCCCCCCTCCTAATTGTACAAGAAGGTCACGAGAACATTACAAAAGCAACAGCGCAAACAATCAGAACAGTACATTATAAACTACCAAGGCTTGCAATGATCCAGCATACTGCTTGCCTTGGCCTCTTATAGTCCTATTGTGAACCTTTTAAAACTCTCTTATATTCCTATAGGGTAGTGCAACTTGGAGAAGTACCTTTATTAATCTCTAGGCCTTGGCCTAACCGTGGAAACTTATAAGCTTTATTAACCTGAGGGTTTTAAACAACTGGGGAGTACAACTTTATTAAGAAACAGGCTAAGCTTAGCAGAACTAAATTCTCTTAAATGACCCTGTGGCGGAGGTATTGGTATTTGTGAGGTGTTTTAATGTTTCAATATTTGTCCAGACATACAACACTCTTGTCCATTCATTCTCTCATTCGCTTTGATGGCCATCATTCCACACATCATACACACACATTCATGGGTTTTTATATACTGTTTTTTGCCACACTTACACACCAACCTTAAACATAAATATAACCTTCTTATAACTTCTGCGTCACTCTGGTTCTTGGTGATGTGATTTTGTACCTTGTGGGGTGTAACAGACCTGGAAGGGGTTCATTTTAACTCTTTTTCTTCAGACTTACCAGCGTAACCTCTCTCCCAAATCAGATTCAGTGGTTCCGTCCACTGCCCAGATACCAAATCCCTTACCATAACCGATGTTTTGGGAGAGGTACACTAGCCTGGGGTTTGTATTACCTTTCATACTCACATGTTTCCAGCTTGTCACAATTTGAAAATTAATACATACATGGATTTTCACAGATATTCTTTTAGCTATACAGATTCTCTCCCCCCTTTTTTGTTTAGTTGACACTGTTTTGATGTGTTGTGTGCTCTTTGCATAATTACCTGTGTAATGAGTGAGTGTGGAATACTTGTGACATGAGACTTTTCCTATTTGATAGGAGATATAGCTGCTTTAATGTGAATATTATGGACCAAGAGTTGCTGGGCAACTAAGCCAAAGTGTCTCACACTTTTGGCCTTTTCTGCAGTGGGTGTTGTGTAGGTTACGTGGTTTGGGTATATACCTACTGTTACATGTACATATTATAATATGTCCAATTCAGAGATGTGTGTGATACCTGTTTGCTCAATCTCATTTGCAATTAACCATGTGGGGTTAACGCATTCTGAGATGGCATTGTTGTGATTTTTTGACAGTTTGGGCGTGACATGATGAAGTCTTGAGCTGATTGAATGTTATTTGAATTGTCTGTTTAAGGAACTTGCGTTCTGATGGACAAATTAACTAGACAATTTCGCTTGCTTCAAGACCTTAGATATGATGTTTAACGTTGTTAATTTGTCAGTCACTAAGTTCTTTATCAGTTGTTGGCCCTTACCTGTCATTATGTTACTTTGTATGCATTGTATGAAAATCCAAACCTCACATGATTCACAAGAAACCAAGCAGAACGCATTTCAATTAACAGGTAAACACTAGGATATCTCAAATAAACAAACCTTCAAGATGGGGTATTAACTTGCAAGATAACAGAAATCAGTTATAACATTAAAAGATCGCTTAATAAACTTTCCCAAGACAATACAGACGAGGTCATCTCCAGAACCTGCACAGCTGCGGTTCGTGGTCTGCGTCTGTCTTTCCCTTGTTTTGTAGCAGGATTTTACCTGAGTTATTACAGCCTTTTATGCCATTCCCAGATGCAGGTGTGAAGGCCCTGAAGCCTTTCACTGGTCCGTGTTTGCATCTGGTCGTGGCTTTTGAAGGCAGATCAGTGATTTTGCCCACAACCTGTGTTTTGAGAGATGCATTAAAGTTTTACCATGAAAGCTTGCTAAGGCAGCTCGGAACCTTGCGTCCTCAGCTGGCATCCTATCCAAATTGTCCTTCGTAGCTGGCATGTAGATGGTGGTAATAGCAGGGTCCCCTCCTTCCAGTTGCTGCAGTCCTTCTCTGCCTTGAATGACAAGCTTTGCATACATCTCATTAACAGTCCACACAGTGTTAGATGGTACATGGGGCAAAACTAGCCACCTTAGAAGTTGCAGTGGGTCTTTTTCAGTCTGATCCCACAGTAACAAGGCTGCTAATAGTTGATACCTGCTGGGAATGAGGGCTAGGCAGATTTGCAGTTCAGGATTTCTCCTTCTGCCTATCCCTCTCTCTATTGCCTTGGTACGAATGCCTAACACCCTTTTGGCTTCTGGTATCAGTAGCCTGTTAGGCATTGGACTGGAGTCTCCCTTTGGCAGCTGAAGCAGAGGGTGTAGCTCCTCTGTGGTTATGCCTAAAATAGGCCTTAACCACTTCATGGCTCTCTGAAGCTCTTGCAACTCGTGTAAATATAAAGTGTTTTTTACCTTGAGCTGCAGCAGCTGTGGAGAATCGTTTGGCTGCATGAATTCCTGTCCAAGGAAAGTCCAGGGTAACGGTTGCTGGATTTTCTCCACTGCAAACCGTAACCCTGCATCTTGGACATTCTTGATTAGAGCAGTAAGAGTAAATTGCAGTTCATTTCCTGTGGCCGTGCTCATTGGTATGCTACCTGTATAAGGATGTATCGTGGTTGTCTGATATCTTGCTGGGCTATTTGTATCCCCTGAGGAGAGACAGCCTAGCAATATACTTGCATGGGCCGTGTACAAGGCCATGATGGGACAGGCAAGCCTTGGAACGTTCTCAGGGTGTAGGAAGGTGGTAGAGGAACAAGTCTTTGAATCAGTTACCAATAGCGGCCAACTCGTTGGGAGCACATTGGGTAAAGGCAGTCCATGCTGCTGTGCCCCTACATGCTTTATGACTGCACTTACTGCTCTAGAGTCTGGCAGCATTCTCCACCTGCCACCTTTCTTGGGTGTGTAGTATATAGGGGCATTGTCTGGGCTGTTTGTTGCCACTTTGGGGCCTGCTTCGAGCTGCTTCCTCTCTGGCACATGAAAGCCGGTGGCACAGAGGGTGGCAAACAGCACGGCAACAAGCAGGGCGATGCTGGCAGCAAGGCATCTGTTTTGCCCTTGGCACCCTGGGTATAACTCAGCCCATTCCTTGCCATTAGGGTATTTTGGGGCATTGCTGCAAAGGGGTGTCCAGATATAATCTCTTTGAAAGCGGTCAGTGCTATTGCACCTGACACCACTTGCTCTAAGTCTGGCCTCTTTTTGTATTCCTAGCTGGGCTTTTAGGGCCACAGCTAGAGAGGCAGACTGGTGCTCCTCAGAGCCAATTCCTCGGTAAGGTTGAACCAGCTCAGCAGTGCCGTAGTCCACCCCTCCAGAGAGGGTTTGCAAAGCCTTTTCACAGCTTGTGTTCACCTTATCAGAAGCCAACTGCTTATACAGCATCTCTCTGGCTTCACTGTATACAATTTGCTTGTGTAAAGCAGTCCGCAGCTGATTTAAATGTTGTGGGTTTGGCTCAGCACAACTGTGTAACACTCTTGTGCTGGGCAGGTTGCTGTTTTGGTCTGTGGTGAGAAGCCTTCTCATGGCTCTCAGCGCCTGTTTGATTGTTACTTCGTATTTTTTTCGGGAGTGATTTAATTGGGCACCTGCTGTGCTGTGTCTCCCTTCTCCAGTCAATGGATTTACTGTTATACCAGTTGGGGTGTTTGCTGTGTTATTGGCACCATTCTCCCGAAAGTCAGAAAAGCAGTGCACATGTTCTGTGTCATGTGAGGTGGAAAAATGGATGGAATTCAATGCCTTCGGATACCCGCAGGCATTATTTAGGGATATGCCACAATCTCTTACCAAATGCCTCAGCCTCTGAGCAGCTGCATGCAGGAGCTCAGGCTGAGGGGTGTAGCTTTGGCTAAATTCATTTGAGTATGCCCGATTATTCTCCAGGCTACTCGTTCGAATTGCCTCATCCCTGTTTTGTTTCCACCTGTTATCTGACTACTTTCTCCCATTTGCCTCCTCGCTCCTTCCCGACGGAACTACTGAGAGTCCCTCCTCCTTTTCCCCCCATCCCCCCTCCCTGCGGCTGCGGCAGCCTCGGTTCCCGGTGGGGGGGTGTGGGCGGGTGTCGGAGGCGGCGAGGGGGCGGGGCTACCTCCCCCCTCGCGCCTATGGGTGGTGTGGGGTGGCTCAGGGACCGGAAGAGACAGTTCAGTACCCGAGCCACTTGATGGGCAAGATGGCAACGCCCATGAGGTACCACGTGGCCGGCAGTCATTCGCGGGACGGGGAGGCATATCTGCTGGGTTTCCCCCCTGGTCACCATAACGGAGCCCTCTGCGGCTATCCCATGAACGGGGATCTCGCATCTCGGGCTCCGTCCCCTCCCAACGGCCTGTGTCGCTTTGGCTCTGGGCTTCTGACTCAGTGCTCAATTCACGAACATCTCCCATTCCCCCCCCCACCAGACTTTTGGCGTTTGTGTCCCTACGCCTAAAAGTTGGGCGGCTATTGCGAGCAGTGTTATTGGGGGGGTGCTTGTGGGTGTTATGCTCTTGCGTTGTCCGTTCGTGGGCTGTGTGTAGTGTATCTGTGTCTTTTGAAATTGCGGTGGGGAAAAAAATTCCTCATTTTTACCTTTTCTCGGCGGTTTGGATGCGCGCGGGCGGAAGTTCTTTGTGTAGTTGCTGGCTGCTGGTTCTGGTCAGCTGGTTTCCCGGCTCAGCGGCGGTGGCTGCAAACAGCGGCAGCGCGCGGCTGGCGCGGGGTCGTCTCACGGCGCGGGGCTGCTATCGGCTGCGGCGGCGGTGGGCAGCGGCGGTCCTTTTGGCGCGGCGGCAACCGGTTGTCCGTGGGTTCGCGGCGGCTTTCGGCGGTTTTTCCCGATTCGCTGCGATGTTATTTTGGTCCTCTCCGCTCTCTCTCCGGTGCCCGCCCGGTCCGATTTCTCGGCGACTTCTTCTTTCTTCTTTCTTCCTATTTCCGTGCACTTTCCTAACTTTTTTGAGCTCACTAAACTTCGTTCCTTGGTCTACCCCAAGGCAACGTTTACAGATGTCTATGTTTTTTTCGGTAAAGGACTCCCACTTTATAAAACTAAAGTGATAACTGGAAATCCACCGATAATACCTGGTACAGGTTTAAAATATCTGATCTAATGTAGATTCGGTCCCTGCTGGGGCGCCAGATGTAGCATGCACGTGGCACGCTGCCTTTATATAATAAAGAAATCATGTCACGCTCCCTGTGAGATGGTAAACAAAGAGCTTTATTCAAACAACGCGTGGTCCTTTATACCCTGTTCCCATGTGACTCTTAACCAATAGGAGTGTTTGTTTCTGCGCACGTCCGCTAGCTTCGGTGCCTCCCTGTTGCACCTCGGGACATGTTCCCTACAGGGAAGGGCTGCACAAGACTCAATGAGCTTGGAGGTCTTTTCCAAGCTGAAG
>NW_020926086.1:0-3969 GCF_003984885.1 Neopelma chrysocephalum
GTCTGGGCCAAACACAGACCAAAAGTATCAGCACAAATTCACCCTGGAACACATGGCAACCACCATACATTCCCATTGCTATGGTCAGTTATCATGGCAACAATCGTACAATCCCGTTGTTACAGTCAGTTACCATGGCAACCATCATAAATTCCCATTGCTACAGTCAGTTACCATGGCAACCATCATACATTCCCCTTGCTATGGTCATTTACCATGGCAACCATCATACAGTTGCGTTGCTACGGTCGGTTACCATGGCAACCATCATACATTCCCATTGCTATGGTCAGTTACCATGGAAAACATCAGACTTCCCATTGCTACACTCCGTTACCATGGCGACCATCACACATTCCTGTCATTATTGGTTACCATGGGAACAACCACACTTTCCACTGCTACAGTCAGTTACCATGGGAACGAGCAGATATTCTCATTGCCATGGCCAGTTGCCATTGCAACCATGATACATTACCATTGCTATGGGCAGTTACCATGGCAACCATCTTACTCCCCACTGCTACGGTCAGTTACCATGGCAAACAGCAGATATTCTCACTGCCACAGTCAGTTACTGTGGCAACCATCAAACATTCCCATTCCTGCTGTCGGTTACGATGGAAACCATCACACATTCCCATTGCTACAGTCATTTACCATGGCAACCACCATAATTCCCACTGGTATAGTTGGTTACCATGGCAACCAGCAGACATTCCTGTTGCTATGGGCAGTTACCATGGCAACCATCATATCCCCACTGGTACAGTGGGTTACCATGGCAACCATCATACATTCCCGTTGCTATGGTCAATTACCACTGCAACCATCACACATTTCCCCTGCTATGATCAGTTACCATGGCAACCATCATACATTCCCCTGCTATGATCAGTTGCCATTGCAACCATCATACTTCCCACTGGTACAGTCAGTTACTATGGCAACCATCATACTTTCTCATTGCTGTGGTTGGTTACCATGGCAACCAGCATACATTCCCATCGCTATGGTCGGTTACCATGGCAACCATCACACATTCCCATTGCTATGGTTGGTTACCATGGCAACCTTCAGACATTCCCATTGCTATGGCCAGTTACCATGGCAACCATCATACACTCGCATTGCTATGGTCAGTTTCCATGGCAACCATCATACATTCCCGTTGCTACAGTCAGTCACCATGGCTACCATCATATATTCTGCTTGTTACGGTCAGTTACCATGGCAACCACCATACATTGCCATTGTTACAGTCAGTTGCCATGGCAACCAGCATACATTGCCATTGTTACGGTCAGTTGCCATGCTAACCATCATACATTCCCATTTCTACAGTCGGTTACCATGGCAACCAGCATACATTCTCATTGCCATGGTCAGTTACCATGGCAACCATCACACATTCCCATTGCTATGCTCAGTTACCATGGTGTCATGGTTTGAGATTGGCCCCCCCTCGAGTAGAGGGGGGCTCAGAGGTGATTGGGTGCCAGGGCAGTGTTCCCTGAAGAGCCAATCACCACTCATGTTGTTCGCTTCTGCTAAAAATAATATATTCACAGCAACGGAAGTGGTTGGCAAGTTCTGTGTTGGCACTTGGGCTGTTGGTGTCTGCTGCATAGGTGTGGAAGGCCTGGGGGTGGCTGGATCCCTTCTTCCCCCTTCAGGGGGGGAGAGGGGAGCCCTGCAGCCCCACAACTCTGCCTAGGCCAGAGCAGAGTTAGAGGCAGCACTTTGAGTGTGTGCAGTGAGGGAAGAGACTCACAGCACCTGACCTGAGGTAAGAGGAGAGAGGCAGGCTTCTGCAGCCAGGCCTTCTTCCCCCTCCTTTCTACAGCTAAGCTGTGGAGGGGGGCTTTTCCTTTCCCTCCGCTGGAAAGTGGAGGAGAGGCTCAGCATTGAAGCTGAGCCAAGAGACGGGCCGGAGGAGGCTCGGTTGCCAGGGAGAAGAATCCCAGGCAAGAATTGGAGACGGGCCAAAGGGCTCAGGAGTTGCCCTGCGAAGCTGACTGGGGCAGCTGAAAACTGACTTGGAGGAATGAAGATTCCAACACCTACTGTGATAAGCTACACTGCAGCAGCCTACGAGCCGAGGTATGAGATTGAGAGAGAGAGATCATACAGCAGAGATGACACAGACCGAGGAGAAAGGACTCAAAGCTACCTTCTTGGACTTCGTGAGGAAGGAAGGACTTCCAGAAACAGCCGAAGGTTGGTGAGGGAGTGTTCAGGGACCCAGAACACTTGCACGAGAGAGACCGGTTACCCAGCAGCCTTGAAAGGCTCTTCTCCTGGACTAAAGTTAAAGGGAGGAGTTTTGAAGGGACTGACAGAAGTGTAATACATAGGATATGTATATAGTTGCTTTTAGTTTGTACGGTATATTTATTTGTGTAAATAAATGTATATACTCCCCCTTCCCCTATAGAAGCCTCTGACCTGAAAGTTTCTCTCCGGTGTTGGGATAAATTGTGGGAAGGGCTGGGGGGAGGCCGGGAAATTGGATTTTGGATTTCTAACGTGGCTCAAACTGCCACATAGGGTAGGCCCTCCTGCCACCCAGGTAGAGAGGTTGGCTGTGAAAGTCCATCATTCTGGAGATGCACAGGTAGCCAAGAGTTGGGCTCCTGAGTGACATCCAACAAGGGACAGGGGGATGGGACTGACCAGAGGAAAGTGTCTCAGGTAGAGCTGGACTGGCAACACAAGGGGGAATTATTCCTGGCTCACTGGGCCCAGGACACCTCAGGTCCTCAGGGAAGAGGTGCCACATCCAGCTGGGCTTGTGATCCAGGGCTGCATTTAACCCTGGACACCAACTGCCAGGTTCTCCAGACCTGGGAAACATGTGCTGCCATCAAAGAGGCCAAGAGGGTAAAGCCCCTGTGGGGTGGGGGATGATGGCTGAACTAGAGATCTGGGCAGGCCTGGCAGATTGATCCCAGCACACTCCCCAAACCCACCCAGGCAAGCTCTACGTGCTGACAGTGGTGGACACAACCCCTGGATGGCAGGAGACACCCCCTGTGCCTCCCACCCCTGCCCAGAACACCATCCTGGGCCTGGAAAAGCAAGTCCTGTGGAGACACGGCCCTCCAGAAACACTGGAGTTGGACAGCAGGACTCTTTTCCAAAACAACCTTGTGCACACCTGGACCAGAGAACTCGGCATGGAGTGGATGGATCATATTCCCTGTCCTGCACCAGCCTCTGGGAAAGTTGAATGGTAGAGTGGACTGTTCCAAACCACCTTGAAAGCAATGGGCAGTGGGACCTTCAAACCTTAGGATCTGCATTTAGCAAAAGCCACCTAGTTAGTCAATCCTGTAACCTCCAGAGATAAAACTCCAGGCCAATTCAGTGTCTAAGATGAGCTCAAAAGAGCAGGTCCTTTCATCAGGCCCACAGGCCCAGGGGAACACACACGATGCGCCCTCCCAGGCAATGGTTCTACAGTTTTAGAAGATGGTCCCTCCAATGCCAGAACTCTCCACCCCCTGGTTCTGCCCAGTTCTGCCCCCGACACGCCCCTTGGGGAATTGGGTTTGGGGGCTTTGGGACCCCTTCCTCCTCATCTTTCTCTTCTTCACAGCACGGACAGTCCTTGGAGCGCCTCCAAAGTTCTGGCCTTGAAGGTTGCTTTGTCTCTTGTGGGATCTGGTTGTCCAGGCCTAGGGTGTGATGTTGTTCAATAGAGGTGTTTTTCTATAATTCTACCTTGCAAAGAAGTCTAAACATGCTAAAGGAATTTAGAAAGTTTGATATCAAATGGGGTCATAGGGTTGGGTCTGTGTAAACTACTGTGCTAAAGGGTGGCATATAATACAGCTACAGTAACATCTACAGTTACTACACAACTACTTTTAAAATCTAAAATAAAAAATATCCAGAAAGCTTTAAGGCATCACACAAACCCTGTTAGTTAACTCTACCAGTTGAACTGGCCCTGCCCAAAAAGAA
>NW_020926087.1:0-7038 GCF_003984885.1 Neopelma chrysocephalum
TTGGCCTTCTTACCTTGGATCCTGAGCCCCTGTGCCACAGGACATCCGTCCCAGAGCCCAGGCCCTTCTCCTGGGGGTCACTGCAGAGCTCAGCAGATCCAGGTCACCTCCCATTCCTCTGCCAACCCTCTGGGCCTGCTCTGGGCCCTGCAGGTCCTTGCCCTGCCTCCCAAGGGGGTGCTTCATGGTCAGGCTTTGGGGTTTAGAGCTCAGGGTTGGGATTAGGCAGAATTTTGGGAGGTTTGTTGTTCTGCTGGCAGTGTCTGCTTCAGGATTAGGGGAAGAGCTTTTGGGGCTGGGTCAGGACTAAAGCTTGGCTTTTGCTACTGGTAATACAGGTTTGGTATTGGGGTGAGCATTGGAGGACAAAAAAGAGTGCGGAGTTCAGGGTTTGGGCTTTTTCTGGCTTGGAATTAGAGCAGTGGATTCCTTTCAATGGGAGGGGCAGCACTTTTGGGTAGTGTTGGGGTTTGAGGTTACAAAGAGAGTAAAGGTCTACTAGGAGAGTTTGCACAGTCAGTGTTTCAGCACCCTCAGCAATACTAGACCTGCTTTTACCTCATCAAAATCTTTCCTGTCTCTTGGCCAAGCCCCTCTTTTCTTCCTCAATTATCTTATCCCTTTTGTCCCAGCTCCTCCAAACCTCCTCAGATCTTCCATCAGGATGGGCTCAGCTTTGTGATGATGCTGTGCAACCTCATGGAATCAAGGAGCCACTGTGAAACTGCAGAACCTCATGGAGTTGTGACCCTGGGGAAAACCATGGAATCAAGAGACCACTGGGACACTTCAAGGCCCCATTGAGCCAAAGAAACCCAGGGACAGTGGGTAACCTCCTGAAATAAAGGGGCCATTGTGACACTGCAGAAATCCATGGAATCAGGAGGCCATTGTGGCACTGCAGGGCCTCTTGGAAACAAAGGAGCACAGGGACACTGAAATCTGGTGGAATCAAGGCCGCTGGCGCTCTCGGGGGTGTCTGTGATGTCGGCGAGGGGCTCTCTCTTGCTCTCTCACTGCCTCGCTGCCCTCTCGCTGCCGCTGCTCCTGGCGGTCAGTCGCAACAAGAGTGGGGAAAGGGCAAGGTGGGACCCCCAAACTGAGCATGAGGGGGCTGGGGAGTGGGGGATGATGTGGAAGGGGTGGGAGAGGGAGAAAAAAACTGGGGGTTGGGACCCATAAACTGATCGCCGGGGGGCTGTGGCCTGAGGGGACAATGAAAAAAGGGGAGGAACAGGGAAAAGAGTGGAGAAGGGGGGCTGGTCTGGCAGGATGGTCCAATGGGAGTCTTTGGGCACAGGGGGGTTAGGAAAAGGGGGTGGCCCCCCTGAGCTCCCAACTTCCTGTGGGGTGCTGAGGGCTGCTGGATCCAATCTCAGCCTTGGATTATGCCAATACTTTCAGTTTACAGGAATTACAGAGGTGTGACTGAAACACTTTTGTCCCCTAAGTTTTAATGATGGCAAATCAGATCTACTGATAGAAATGAATTTATTTAGGGTTACAAATGATCAGACAGAAGATCTTCATCAGAATTATTTACTGCACAATACAAACACTAAAACTACCAGGAGTACAGGATAAGATAGGACAGTGCTCTACACTAAAGCAATTCTTAAAGCAACTCTACTAAAGCTGGCACAAAAGCAATAATTCTAAAGTAGAGATGGATAGAACTCCCCCAGACAATGCTGGTGGGGAGATCTCTGCTCTCAACCTCCAGCAGTGACCTTGGGGGAGTCCCCAGCCAAGGCAGGAATCTCCACACACCCCCCAAGAAAGGTTCTGTTGGAAGAAGCTGCCGCAGGGAAAGGGGACTGGATCTTTCTGGTTGAAAGGGATGGACTGACAGTCACCGGACTCCAGGGGCTGCCTCATCATCAGGGGCTTCATTTGGGGTGGAAGCAGCGGCCGAAGCTCTTCCTGCAGTCGGGGCACTGGTAGGGCTTCCCTTACTGGTGGGTCCGTTGGTGTTTGGTCAAGGGAGAGCTGTGGGTGAAGCTCTTCCCACACTCCCCACACTTGTAGGGCCTCTCCCCGGTGTGGATGCGACGGTGGGTGACGAGGGTGGAGTTGTGCTTGAAGCCCTTCCCGCAGTCGGTGCAGCGGAAGGGCCTCTCATCCGTGTGTGTCCGCTCATGCCTGAGAAGAGTTGAGCTGCGCTGAAACCTCTTCCCACATTCCAAGCACTTATAGGACCGTTCCCCAGTGTGAATGAGCTGGTGGGCACGGAGGTGGGAGCTGTCACTGAAGCTCTTCCCACATTCCCCACATGTGTATGGACGTTCCCCGCTGTGGATGTGCTGGTGTCGGATCAAGGTGGAGCTGTCCCTAAAGCTCTTCCCACATTCCTGACATGGGTAGGGTCGTTCCCCAGTGTGGATGTGCTGGTGTCGAAGCAGGTCGAAGCTCTTCCTGAAGCTTTTCCCACATTCCAAGCACCTAAAGGGCTTCTGCCTGCTGGGAGGCTGCTCAGGGACCACCAGGTCACAGCTCCCCCTCAAGCTCCGGACGCCTTCCCGGCACAGGCTGGGTCTTTCCTCCTCAGAGCACCCTGGGCTGGCTTTGGAGCCCCTCCTGCGGGGGGATCTCTGGCCCTTTTCCTCCCCGCTGCCTTCCTGCGCCGTGGAGCCCTTCAAAACGGCCTCTCCCACCAGGCTCTGCCGGGGGGATTTGTCCTCCGGGCTCTCTGTCCTCAGCTCGGGGCCTGGGGCAGGAAGCAAGAAGGACAGGGAGGGGATTTGCCTCCGGCCCACAGGGAAGGCCAAGGACATCCCCCCAACTCCGGCCCCGGCAGGACGGCGGCGGCAGCGGGGTTGTCCTGCAGCCGGGGGCCATGCTCGGCTGCCAGAGCCAGCACAACACCCGCCCAAAGGGCCACTGACTTCCTCCTCACCTGCCTGGGGGGCCCAAGGCATCTTCCTCTTCCTTGCAGCCTCCTCCTCCATCCGCCCAAGCTTTGGGAAGGACAAATCCTGATGGGGAGAAAACAAGGGCTGAGTGTGCTGGCTTGGGGGTTCCTCCTGCCCAAGTCCATCTCTAGAACTCACCGTGCATCCTGTGTCCATAAAAACCTCTAAAAAACACCAAGATTCAGCCCAGAAAAACCCAAAACACTGAGATTTAGGCACAAAACCTTCAGAAACAGCAAGAAGACCCCTGCCCCCCCAAACTGAAAAAAGCTGAGATTCAGATAAAAAATACTCCAAACTATGAAGATTAGCCAAAAAAATCTCTCCCATGAGTTCCCCCTCTTTGGTCTCTCGCCTCTGGGGTTCAGAGGGTCTCCCCTGTCTGGCATGCTGGGGGTCCCACTTAGGGATGCTGGGAGTCTTGGGGGTCCCAGGGGTCCCTTCTCTGATTCTCACCTTCAGAGTGCCACATTCCCACACATTCCCCCTCTCCAGGTTCTCAAATTCATTGTCCTGGGGATCCCAGGGGTCCCCACTGTCCTGGCTTCCCCTTCTCCGTGCCGCCCGTTTCAGGCTCCCGGGGGTCCCGGGGCTCCTCCCTCTCTGTGCTCCCCCCTCCAGGCTGCCAAGGGGTCCCCCAGCTCCGGCATCACCCCGCTCCGCCCTCCATACTCGGCAGCTCCCAGGCTCCACACCCACCCCCGGCACTCCCAGGGGGGCCCAAAACCGCTGTGTCCCCCCCGCCGGCACTGGGCTGACAATGGAGCCGGCGGGGCCTGACCCAGTAACACCAACCCCCACCGCGGGGGGGGACCCGCATCCCCCCACCCACCGCCGGGGCTCTGCCCCCAACACAGCCCGGCACCCCCAAAAAACACCTCCTGCCCACCCCTAAGAGCCCCCAAGGGCACAGCCCTGCACAAGGGCCGGCTGTGCCCAAAGCAAGCAAACAGCCCCACAGGCAGGGGGACACCAGAGGCTGCCCCAGGGCAACCAGAGCAGAGAGCGGATCGGGCCCCCTGACACGTGGGCGGGCTCTGGGTTCAGCCTGACCAGGGGCAATTTGGCACCAACAGCACGGCCCCGACCGCTGGCTCGGCACAGGGGGCCCGAGCTCCCCCCTCTCCAGGCTCTTGGGGCTCTCACAGCTCCTCCCTCTCTCCAGCCTCCCCCCCTCTCCAGGGATCAAGGCATGGGGACACCAAGGCACCCCCACAGCAACTCCGCTCCTGCTCTCCCTCCTCCTATTAACCCCCTCTCTCACCCGTTTCCCGAGCAGTTCCCTGGTGTGGATGTGCTGGTGTCGGATCAGGTGGCATCTCCGGTTGAAGCTCTTCCCACATTTCCCACACAAATAGGGCCGTTCCCCAGTGTGGATGTGCTTGTGACGGATGAGGTGGGAGCTCCGGCAGAAGCTCTTCCCACATTCCCTACACGTGTAGGGACGTGCCCCAGTGTGGATATGCAGGTGTTGGAGCAGGTGGGTGCTTGTCCTGAAGCTCTTCCCACATTCCAAGCACTTAAAGGGCTTCTTCCTGCTGGGAGGCTGCTCAGGGACCACCAGGTCGGAGCTCCCCCTCAAGCTCCGGACGCCTTCCCGGCACAGGCTGGGTCTTTCCTCCTCAGAGCACCCTGGGCTGGCTTTGGAGCCCCTCCTGCGGGGGGATCTCTGGCCCTTTTCCTCCCCGCTGCCTTCCGGCACTGTGGAGCCCTTCAAAACGGCCTCTCCCACCAGGGTCTGCCAGGGGGATTTGTCCTCCGGGCTCTCCGTCCTCACCTCAGGGCCTGGGGTAGGAAGCAAGAAGGACAGGGAGGGGATTTGCCTCCGGCCCACAGGGAAGGCCAAGGACATCCCCCCAACTCCGGCCCCGGCAGGACGGCGGCGGCAGCGGGGTTGTCCTGCAGCCGGGGGCCATGCTGGGCTGCCAGAGCCAGCACAACACCCGCCCAAAGGGCCACTGACTTCCTCCTCACCTGCCTGGGGGGCCCAAGGCATCTTCCTCTTCCTCGCAGCCTCCTCCTCCATCCGCCCAAGCTTTGGGAAGGACAAATCCTGATGGGAGAGAAAACAAGGGCTGAGCGTGTTAGCTTGGGGGTTCCTCCTACCCAAGTCCATCTCTAGAACTCTCTGGGCATCCTGTGTCCATAAAAACCTCCAAAACACCAAGATTCAGCCCAGAAAAACCCAAACAACCAAGATTCAGGAAAAGAAACCCTCAGAAATAGTGAGATGAACCCCCCAAACTGCAAAAAGTTGAGACTCAGCTGAAAAATACTCCAAAATATGAAGATTCAGCCGAAAAAAATTCTCCCAGAAGTTCCCCCTCTCTGGTCTCTCCCCTCTGGGGTTCAGAGGGTCTCCCCTCTCTGGGATGCTGGGGATCCCACTTAGGGATGCTGGGAGTTTTGAGGGTCCCAATGGTCCCTTCTCCTCTGACTCTCGCCTTCCAGGTGCCACGTTCCCACACATTCCCCCTCTCCGCGTTCTCCACTTTCTTCTCCCAAGGATCCCAGGGTTCCCCACTGTCCAGGCTTCCCCTTCTCCATGCCCCCCGTTTCAGGCTCCCGGGGCTCCTCCCTCTCTGTGCTCCCCCCTCCAGGCTGCCAAGGGGTCCCCCAGTTCTGGCATTGCCCCGCTCCACCCTCCACACTCGGCAGCTCCTGGGCTCCACACCCACCCCCGGCACTCCCGGCGGGGCCCCAAAACCGCTGTGTCCCCCCCGCCGGCACCGGGCTGACAATGGAGCCGGCGGGGCCTGACCCAGCAACACCAACCCCCACCGCGGGGGGACCCACATCCCCCCACCCACCGCCGGGGCTCTGCCGCCAACCCAGCCCGGCACCCCCAAAAAACACCTCCAGCCCATCCCCAAGAGCCCCCAGGGGCGGAGCAGCAACAGCAGGAGAACAATCTCCCCCCATCCAGCGGGTACCCAGGAAGGGGGAACTCGCCCCAAATATCCTGGGGGGAGCGTGGGGGTCGTGACATACTCGGGCTGCCAGCACAGATTTCCCTGCAAAAGTCTGCAGCGAGTTAAGCTCTGGGGAGGAGATTGTGCCCCATGGATGGGATTGCAGAGGGGCCATCAGATCTCCAGCATCAATCAGCACCCAGGAATATACACAAAAGGCCCCCCTGAATATTTTGAGGGGACTGTACTGTACAGAGGGGAGACTGACACCCCACCAGGGCAGGGCTGGCAAGTGGGAGGCTGCTCCAGGGCTCTGCAAGAGGCCTCGTGCTCTGCTCGGCCCCAGCAGTGCCTGGTACCAACACCCCCGGCTGCCCCCGGCCCTGGGCAGCTCTGCTGCCACAGGCTGTGCCCTCACCGTGGCCCTGCAATGGCCCTGCCTGTCCCTCACCCGTGGCCCTGCCTGTGGCCCTGTCCCTTGGCTCTCTCTCTGCCAGCTGAGTGTGGGGCACACGGGCTGGGGGTCCCTCCCAAGCCCCCCGGGCAGCCGGCGTTGGCTGGGGGCATGTGAGGGCTGGGCCTGCTCAGCACAGCCCCGGCCTCATGCCCAGCGCCTCTTTCCTGCCCCACACAAGAGCTTCCTGGCCCCCCCAGGGCTCCCCTGCTGCTGCCTCTGCTCCTGGCCCTGCCTTTGCTGCTCCCTTGGCTGGGCCAGCGGCTGCAGGGGGGGGATGGCAACAGCTTCAGCTCCACGGCACTTCCTGGGGGGAGCTCAGCCCGGGGGGGACGGGCAGGGACCTGATGGGGATGGACAGGGGCCCAGCAGGGACAGCCAGGGCCTGCAGGGGAAGGCACAGGGACAACCTGGCCCCCCACACTGCCAGGGCTGTCTCTGCTCCTCCTTGCAGGCTCCGTGGCCAGGCACAGTTTGTGTTCCTGGGTGCCACCATCTCAGCACTTGGAGCCTCTCAAATCAGCGCCCGCAGCTCTGCAGCAAAGCCCCAGCTCACCTGGCACACAGGGGATGGAGACAGCACCTTCTCGGGGATGGGCACTGACAGCTTTGCTTCTTCCCCACCACGGGGCTCTCCTTCCTCAGCAGCACCTCTGCCTTGCACTTATTCTCAGCCTCACCTCAGGGACAGCTCTGGGCTCACCTCCGCGCCACTTCTCAGCCTCACCTCAGGGCCTGGGCTCAAGGACAGGAACCTGCA
>NW_020926088.1:0-4905 GCF_003984885.1 Neopelma chrysocephalum
CTGTCAAGTCCATCCTCAGAGAAGCAAAATGTGCTTTTGCTGATGGAGTTCCTCCTAACTTGGTCAGCCAATTAAATCAGCTGTCAAGGCAAGATCATTTGGATGTTGGAAGAGCTGTGGCTGCACTGGGGCCTTTTTCTTGGTGTTGGAAAATCATTTGGAACCCTCTGCCCGGGAAGAAACTGCCACTGGAGGATGGAGCGTCAAAAGTGGGGTCTGGGTGAGCAGTTAGGGAGATGAAAGAAAGAGGTGAAGGCCCGTGTTTCCTTTTCCTCCAGGCCATGCAGCTCATCGTTTCCCGTGGGATACCAGAGCTGCAAAACCGCGAGAAACTGTCCCCTGCACTGCAGGACTTTCTGAAACGCTGCTTGCAGGCAGACGAGGACAGTCGATGGTCTGCTGAGGAACTCCTGCAGGTAAAATGCAAAGTGGCTGCCAGTGACACAACTGTCCCATGCATCGGTGTTCTCGTCTGCTAAACTCCAAGGCATCGGGTCCCCCACCTCGTACTAATCCCCAGAAATGTTCTGTCCTCTGATCATTTTGGTGGCCCTGGTTTGTATCTAAGGTAGCATATTCAGTTTTCTCTGGTTCCTAATGCCAGGAACGGAGCCCTGAAATGGTGCTGGTGGTGGAAGAACCCAATAAAATCAGTGCCTGCCAAGTGGTCCAAGAACTTGGCTGTGGGAAGGAAGGGGCTGGGGGGAGCTCCCCGTGAGCCCAAACCCTACTGGGATAAACATTTCTTGGTGACCTTGAGTTTCCTGAAGAGCAGCTTATGCTCCTCATCTTTTTTGACTACTAGAATAGCCCACGTCTTTAGGAAAGAGGAACCTAAGGAAGTAGTTTGAGTTGCCTGAAAGGGCCAAAGCCCTGGGACAACAAGCAGCCTTCCCACAGCCCTGCCAGGGCAAATATCCCATCAAGCTTAAGAAATGGGTTAAGAGGATAATGGGCCACGTTTGCCTGGGTTAACAAGGTCCTGGACATGAAGACAGAGGTGCAGATGGTCCCCTCAGTCCTATTTCTGCACATTTCTGGGAACCCGAGAAATACTGCTTGAGCTCGTGAGGAACTGAGTTTGGAAAGTAATGGTTCATTTATTTTCTTTTCCTTTGGGCAGCATCCATTTTTACTCTCAGCCACGCCCCTCTCCGGCCTGACGACCCTGATCAATGCAGCAAAGCAGCTGAGGGAGGCCAGCAGACAGAGGAAGGGTTTTGGGATGCCTTCCTCCAGTTCCAGCGATGGCTGGAACTCAGAACAAAACTGAAGAAGCCTCATCCCCCTCTGTGTATACCCTGGGGCGGTTACACAGAAGAGGGGTCGCTTAGGGCACAGGGCATCACCACCAGCAGGTGGTGAGCAACTGGATTGTACATTGCTTCTTTTCCTTGGGTTTCATCCCTTTCTTCATTTTACTACTGTTACAATTAGGATTTCCATTAGTATTACTATTAGGATTTGTATTAGTGTTAGCGTTAGTATTGCTATTCGTATTCATATTGGATTTTACTTCGTTTCAATTATTATACTGTTCTTATCTCAACATACGAGTTTTACTTCTGATTTTCCTCCCTGTTCCACTGGGGATGGGGATGGGCATGGGAATGAGGATGAGCATGGAGATGGGCATGGGGATGGGGATGGGGATGGGGGTGAGTAAGCGGCTGTGTGATACTTAGTTACCAGCCCAGCTGGTAACTTAAACCACAACACTTCACCAGCACATCAGTCTTCAACGAGTCCAACTATTCTGTCACCTTTTCTTCAAATGAGATTTACAATCTCGGTATCATAAAAATCACCCTCAACACACCCGTGATTCATGGAATTCAGTATCCTGTCTCTCAGTTAGACATGTTAGACATAGCAGAGAGTTCAGAATAAGGTCCAGAAGTCCTGAAACACACATGAAACTCGGGTGCAGATAGAAAAAGCATCTTCATTGTCTAGGCCATCAAAGTCAATTTATGCCATCAATTCTAAGGGGTTAGAATATTTTTTAATTTTCCTGAATGAAAATGTAGATGTTACCCACCCATAAAACTTCTTTGCTTTCCCTACGTTCTTGACCCTGGTCTCTCAAAGGCTTGTGTTTCCAAGGTTATGCACACACTGCACTGAGAAGTCCACTTACTATTTTTAAACTTGGTCCTTCTTAAATTCACTGTGGCCTCTAGCTGAAAACATGAAAGAGGTTAGTACAAATATTGGCATTCCATCCATGCTTTATTATTTAATCTATATACTTACCTCCACATTGAGTAGGACTGACTGCTGAGTGGACAGTGGAATTTTTTTTTTTCCAAGTTTTAGTAAGAAAAAAGACTCAGTAATAATTTTTTACTATGTAAATTTTTGTAAGTCTTTCTTGACTTTCAACGACCATTTCTTTTGCAAATTAGACCTGACAGGCACTTTCACCAGGCCTGCCACGGAGTGCAGGTACCTAGTGATACAACGCTCTACTTTTGGATTTTCCATCCCATGTCCTAGCAACAGTAATGTTTTTTCCCAGTCTAGTCCTACAGCTGGACTCACCCCACAAAGAAAACCACACCCTTTTTTGATGCTCCAGAGCCTGTGAAGAAGTGCTACTTGACTGAAAAAGCAAACAAACAAACAAAAACAAAACCCTCATGCCCAGTTCTGACACTGAACAGGGTTTTACACTTTCTGTGCATGACTGTAGATCTTAGTTTGAAGCTGAGTTCCTACAGCTGTTGTTTTCAGATTGGAACTGTGTCTCAATGATGCATTTCGTTACCTTTTCATCAGTGGCACCTTCCAAGTAGGGGTTGATTCATCAATTATAAAGTGACCACTTGGATTTCATGGACATCAAGGAGATACACACACGAACTGAAACTACAGAAATTATATCATTCTGCCCACTGAAACAGTTTACACAATGTCAAAAGCAACAGTAGCTTTATTCCAGAAGTAATTTCTAAACTCAGTATTGGCTTTTCTAACTGAAGACCATGTCAATCAGGACTATAAGTATTATATGAAAACATAAATTTATCTTGCAATCCTCTAGAAGACACACTCCCTGGACAGAATTGACCTTCAAGTGTGATTCAGTTCCAAAAGAAGATTCACAGGTGGCAGACAAAAAAAGCTTTCCTAACTGGAAGAACTGCAAAGTTAGACTAGGCTCACAGTCAAGATAGACACTTTCCATCTCAGGAATTACAATAAATAATAACATCTGTCACCTATGCAGCAACAGAAACAAAATCCACTCAAATCTGTTGCATCAAAAATTTATATGCCAAGCTTTAGGAGCACTACCAAATACAATTAAGGTGTTTGATTACACAGAAAGAGCCAGGATTGCTCCACAGATTAAAATACTAGAGGTTTTTTTAAAGAGAACTTTACTGAAAGTAGTGTTATTACTATTTTTCTTCTAAAACATCAATTCCTCTTTTTTTGGGCAATATAAATGCATTATTACTAGTGATTTAAGCTATGGAAATGAAGAAGGAACAAGAGTTCCTCCATGCAGCCGTAATTTCATTTTACAAAGTATAAGATGGGAGAGAAAAGAAGGGGCATCCTATCTTCTCCTACTACCTTCTTCGATGCTTTTGCTTTTCCCATTTTTCTCCCTAGTACAGCAGCAACTTCAACAGCAACATTAGCAAATGTTCTTTCAACCTCGGAGGTAGCATATCATCCGCTATTTAGTCAGTTCCCTAACTTCTTGAGTCAGGACACAACTAATCAGGATTTTACTCATTTTTAGCAGACCACATTGCTGTCTCATTTGTCTTCTCAACTAACCTCATTTGCCTACAGTTTAATTCATTCTCTCTTTAGTATTGCAGCCTACTTCATATTCCATCTCCTCCAATCTCTCCCAAAACTCATTAAGGGGGACACCATTAGCATATCAAGACCTTAGGGAAGCACATTTTATGTTCGTGCTTCCTGTCAGTAACAAGTGACCTTTGCTTCTGCTTTCAGTCTTTCTCCCATCTCTCCTTATGCCACCCAAATTTTTAAGCCTTCCAAGTGCACAGTGCGGTGATCCCGCCACTCAGTACTTTTCTGCGCAAAGAAGAAGCTGCCTTTGACACATCACTCCCCTAAATTTCAGTTGAATACCATTTTATTTAATTTTTCACAGACTTTATTATTAGGGTGCTGAAAATACACCTTCTTTCCTTTTTAAAGCATGCAGCCATAACCAAGCTGAACCACATAACCATGGTGAGTACAAAAGAGAAGACTTCTCCACTGGAGGTGTTTGAGGACCTTCTCATCCTTCTCAAACAGTGGGGCCCAGCCCCTGACACCCCTGAAGCACCTGCACCGCCACCACCCACAGCTCTCTAAAATATCCAATGGCAGACAGAGTCAGAGGAGAGAAAAGATCGTTTTATTCTGGACATCAGCGGGGGGGGGGCTCAGGAGTCACAGCACTTCCAGCAGCAAACATGAAGCAGCACCTGGAACAACAGAGGAGTTGCAGTTCTCCACCAGAAAACACACCACCGCCTTCACCTGCACACATGCAGATGAGCTGCCTGAAAACACACTGAGCAGCCTTTCCCACCAGGCCTAAGCCTGCTCTTCCAGGCAGCCACCCCACCAGCATTTACTCGAGGCATGAGCCATCCAGAGACCACTGAGCAGCCAGCCCTGTACCATAAAGCACGGGAACTCCCTGGCACCTGCCTGGTGTCTTTGTTCAGCCTGATGAGAATTTACAATATGTATTGTGTCCCTGATTGATGGGTTGTGACATCAGTAGTTTGGATGGGTAAAACAGAACAGAGAAAAGTGAGAGTATTGGTAAGGAGAGATTAGAAAATACTCTTTTTTGCCTCTTCTTCAGCAAACTGGCTGGTTATGTCTCTCTCTCACTCTGCAGATTTAGCACACATATTA
>NW_020926089.1:0-8555 GCF_003984885.1 Neopelma chrysocephalum
GAGCGCTGCCAGGGTCCCGTCCTGCGGGGAGAGGGGTCAATGATGATGGGACCCTACCCTTGGGTGCCTCTGTGCCCCCCTCCCAGTGCCCCCGGTGCCCCCTGCTCACCTCGGGCTCGAGCAGCAGCTCGAAGGCAGCCACCAGGTCCCCGGCTGGGCCCCACGGCCCACGCAGGGGGTGAGGCTGGAGCCGGGGGGGCTCCCGGTGTCCCAGATCCAGCCAAACCTTGGGGGTGCACACACACCTCCCCAGAAAAACACCGGCGCCCTTTGAGGCAGGGATTGGGTGAGGGTGCTGCCCCCATCCATGGGTGCCCCTCTCATCCTTCCATCCCTGACCCCCTTGGTCCTCCCATTACTCCGCCCACCTGTGGGTGACCCCTCGTCCTTACATTCCTCCTGCCATCCCTCCATCTGTGTGTCCACCCCTCATCCATCTCTCTATATCCATCCCTCCCTACCTCCCTCACTCCTCCCTCCCTTCCCTCATCTCTCTGTCCCCCATCCCTCATCATCCCTTGCCCCCGTCCTTCCATCTCTCCCTCATCCCTCCATCCATGCCTCATCCCTCAATCCATCCCTCTGATCCCATCCTTCCTTCCTTCCCTCCCCCCTTCCCTCTCCACATCACTCTCGTTCCCCCCATTCCCAAATCCTTCCATCCCTGACCCCCCCCAACCTTCCCTACCTCCTCCCATCCCTCCATCTATTTCCCATTCCTCATCCATCCCTCTGGCCCCATCCTTTCATGCCTCCCTCCCTACTCCCTTCCTCTCTACATCGCTCCCTCCATCCCCAAATCCTTCCACCACTAACCCCCCATCCTTCCATCCTTCCCACTATCCTTCCATCCATGTCCCATCCCTCATCCATCCATCTGCCCCCATCCTTCCCTTCTTCCCTCTCTCCCTCCTCTCTTCCTCTCTCCCTCCTCCCCCCACATTGCTCAGTCTACCCCCAATTCTTCCATCCCTGACCCCCTGCATCCTTCCATTCCTCCTGCCATCCCTCCGTCCATGTACCATCCCTTATCCATCCCTCTGCCCTGTCCTTCCCTCCCTCCCTCCCTCTCTCTCCACATTGCTCCCCCCATCCCCAATTCCTTACATCCCTGACCCCCCCATCCTTCCACCTCTCTCTCATTCCTTCCTCCCTCCCCCCTTGTGTTCCGTACCTTCCCAGCCTGGTCAAACACCTCCACCACTACGGCTGGGGGGTCCTCCCGAACCCCTTGGGGGTTCCCGAACAGCAGCACTGGGTGGAGCAGCAGCGTCTGTTCCCAGAGTGGGTCCAGGACACCCCGCACGACCTGGGAGCGTTGGCTCTGATCCATGATCGACACGTGGGCGGCGGCATCTGGGTGACAGTGACACTGTCAGTACCCCGTGGGGCCACTGGAGGGGGGGGACGGGGTGGGGGTCCCACCTATAGAGGTCTTGGAGATGCCAGGGGTCAGATCCAGGGCCCGGAAGAGGTAACAGCGGAGCTGGAAGAGGCTGGGACCTGCGGGACAGGAGTGTCAGGGGGGCCGGGACCCCCAGACTGGACCCAGACACACACCCCCCTGCTCCCTCCAGGCTCACAGGGGAAGGTGCAGAAAATTAAGGGCAGGGGCTGCTCCAGGAGGGGCCACGATCCCCAGGGTTCCAGCGGTGCCACAGCTGGATTGTCCTCCTTGGGCATGTCCTCCGTGTCCTGCGGCAGGAGGGGATGGGGGGTGAGGCATATGGGGTGTGGGGTGGGAGCCCCTCTGGCCCTGTTGTCCTCTGGTCCTGCTGTCCTCTGGTCCTGCATCTGCTATCTTGTGTTCTACAGCCCTATCATGGCCCATCTCCACATCACTTCCATTCCTGTCCTCCCCATCCTTCCATCCCTCTCTCATCCCTCTATCCATGCCCTATCCCTCATTCGTCCCGCTGCCCCGTTCTTCCCTTTCTCCCTCCCTCTTCCCTCCCTCCTCCATCACTCTCCACATCTCTCCATCCAACCCTCCATCCCTCCTGCCATCCCTCCGTCCATTTCCCATCCCTTATCCATCCTTCCCTCCCTCCCTCCATCTCCCCATCTCTCAGCTATCCCTTTGCCCCCCATCCTTCCATCCCTCCTCCCATCCCTCCATCCGTGCCCTATCCCTTATCCATCCCTCTGCCACCATCCTTCCCTCCCTTCCCCATCCCTCCCTCCATGCTCTATCCTTCAACCATTCTTCTGCTCCCCATCCTCCCATCCCGCCATTCATCCCTCCGTTTGTGCCTCATCCCTCATCTATCCCTTCTTTCCCCCATTTTCCACCCCTCCCTTGCCATTCCCTGCTTCCACCCAGACCCCTCCCCACCCTCTCTCCTACCGGGACTCCCTGCAGCAGGAACAGGGGTGCCACGGCCGTGGGCTGGGCGAGCACCAAGCCACGGTGCCAGCGGCGTCGCCGGCACAGGGCCCCCCCCCCCGGACACCCCCCAAGGGTTTGGGACGGAAGGGGCAGGGCCAGAAACACTCAGACTGCCAGGGCTCATCCTCTGACACTGCTCCAGGGTCCTGGGGGAGAATAGAACAGCAGGGACATGGGACAGTAACAGGGGGACACCATGACATGGTGACACCACCATCCCTATCAGCGCATTTTGCCATCCCCATTCCCTCCCCCTATGCCCATCACCCCCAATCTGCCACCTCCATTCCCCCCCACCCCTGTTACCCCCATCCCCATCATCCTCATCCCCGACACCCCCCTCCCTGACCCCTCATCTTGCCATCCCCCCATCCTGCTCCCCCCTCCCCACTCACGGGATCCGAGGTGGCCCTGTTGGAGCGGCTCCTCTGGATCTGGTTCTCATTCAGCTCCTGCAGCATCTCACACAAGGCACTGCCTGTGTCCACCATCTCCCTGGGGACAAGGGGACAGCGCTGGTATCACCCAGGTCCCCGTAGTGGCAGGTGGGTGGCTTTCCCCTTGTATTCCCCTCAAACCCTCCTGTATCCCCCCCAAACCCCCTTCAGACTCCCAATATCCTCCACAAATCTTCCTGTATCCCCCCAAACCCCCCCAACCCCACCTGTAACCCCCCAAAATCCCCTCAAATCCCTCCATATCCTCCCCAAACCCCCTGTACCCCTCTCAAACACACCTCTAACCCACCTAAAACCCCTCAAATCCTCCGTCATATCCACCCAAACCCCCCTCAAGCCCCCTTGTATCCCCCTCAAATCCCCCTCAAATCCCCCCGTATCCTCCCCAAGCCCTTTCGTATCCCACACAAACCCTCCTCAACCCCCTCTCAAAACCCCCTGTATCCCCATCAAACCCACCTGTAACCCCCATAACCCCCTTAAATTCCCTCATATCCTCCCCAAACTCCCCTAAACCCTCTCCTATCCCCCCAAACCCCCTCAAATCCCCCCATATCCTCTCAAAACACCCTCGTATCCCAGCCAAACCCTCCCAAACCCCCCTCAAACCCTCCTGTATTCCCCTCAAACCCACCTGTAACCCCCAAACCCCCTTAAATCCCCCTGTATCCGCTCCAACATCCTCCCTCAAACCCCCTCCTATCCCCTCAAAACCCCCTCATCCACCTCTGCTGCAGCTCCACGTTCCAGGGCCCCTCCCAGCGCCATCCCTTGGGGGGCTGGATCTTTCCCGGAGGGAGCCCCTCCCTGCCCGTGCCATCGGAGAAGGGGGGACGCCCCAACAGCTTCCAGGGCCCCCATTTCCCCAGAAGCCTCGTCTGGTTTTCGTACTGGGGGGACAAAAATACAGCAGGGTTGGGAAGGGTTTGGGGGTTCCCTCAGAGGGTTTGGGTGGTCCCAGGGTGGTGTCACACTCACGGTCTCGGTGTGGAAGTGCAGGGACCCCTCGAGGAGCGGGGGCAGGGCCCCACTGTCGCACACCCGGCACAGCCACAGCCGGACACGGACCTGGGCACGGACCGTCCCGGAGCCCTGAACCCCAAAATGTGAGTGAGGGGTGGAAATGAAGAGGGGAGAGGGAGGGGACATGGGGAGGATGTGGTGGGAATTTGGGGAAGACACGAGGGGGGAGTGGAGGGGACATGGAGCAGTAACGGAGAAGATAGATAGAGGGCACGGGGGGACGCAGAACGGGCACCAAGGGACATGGAAGGGGTGTGGTGGGAATTTGGAGGGGATGTTGGGGGGGATGCAGAGGGAATATAGAGGGGACATGGGGAGGGATGTGGAGAGGACACAGAGCAATGATAGAGGGGACATGGAGGGGGATGTTGAGGGAATATGAAGGGGACACAAAGCAGTGAGGTGACAGGGAGGGAATATGGGAGGGACATGCTTGGGATCAGGGAGGGGCACATGGAAGGGACATCAAGCAGTGACAGAGGGGACATGAGGGGACATTCAGGGGCACAGAGGGGATGTGGAGGGGGTATAGAGGGAACACAGGGAGCTTCCCACCAGGAAGATGGTCTGCATCCTCCCACAGAGCCGCCCGCAGGCGTCAGGGCCGATTGGTGAGAAGGTGACATCGGTGACAGGGACATGGGCACAGCCCACCCGGCGCTGCCCCCGCAGCAGCCACAACACCAAGTTGGGGACACCGGCCTGGGGCTGCAGGGACACAAGGAGAGACCAAAAGCCAGGAATTAAACTCTCCAAGAGGTTTGTTGGTTTGGAAAGCTGACATTCCTTTATTGGGTGCACCCAAATGCATCCCCAGCACCCACCAGAGCAGGCGACAATCGTGGACAGATCCATATTCATCACGTTGTGTTACATATTCATTGCATTCCTGAATACTCTGCTAGTTATCTCTGCGGAGTTATTGGGATCTGTCTTTTGAGGGGCTTTAGTGGTCATTTGGGAACACCCTATTCCCCAAATTTCCCTTTGATGGTTCTGAATCTACTGATGAATCCTCTCTCCTTGAGAGCATCTCAAATACATGGTGCCCCTTCTCCAATCTCTCTGTTCTGACACACAACCCTTGTTCCCAAAACTAAGACATCTCCCAGTCCATACTGATTAATCACTGATACAGGTAATTAAGGCAGCAATAGCTGGCACAAGACTGTTAATCACTGATTTAGGGATCAAACATTATTGTGCTAAAGTTAAAAGAATTTTCCAACATCTTCCCCCCCCCGGCTGCATGGAAAGAAATTTTAAAGAAATTTATATTTCTTTAAATTTACATTTCCATTAAATTTATATTTAAATTTTAATTTATTCTTACACTTGAATTTTAATTTCATTATCATTTATATTTGTACTTAAATTATAATTTAAATTTCCTATTAATTATATTTAATTTGCTTTTTAAAGAAATATAACTTGTTCAGAGACGATCATGCCCCAAAATTCCCCACCTCCACTGCCAGGGCAGACACCCGTCTGAGCCACCTCTCAGCCCCTGCCACCAGTGTGTCCCAGTCGTATTTCCCAGCCTTTACTGAAGCCTCCTTGGCCACATTCCACAAATGTCGAAGGAGAAGCCGACGGGAATTCCTGAGCTGCTCGTCCAGAGCCGTGAGGGGCGTGGGTTGTGCCTCCAGCTGGGCCAGTGCCTGCCTGCAAAAACACCCCCAAAACTTCCAGTTTGCACCCAAAACACCCAGTTTTTTTCCCACTTGGTTTCCCTAAAAATGCTTTGTGTCCCTCCAAATGCCGTTTCCCCCACGAAGTTCAGTTTCACCCAGCAATGCCCTGCTGCCCCCACAAATGTCCCATTTCCCCCTCCAAATACCCAATTGTCTCCTCAATTCTCCCATCTTCACCCCCAATGTCCCGTTATCTTCTCAAATTCTCATTTGCTCCAATTCCTCATTGTTTCCCCCAAATGCCCCATTCCACCTTCAAATATCCCATTTCCTCCTCATCCTATGTTCACCCCAAATGTCCCACCATCCTCAAAAATGTCCCAAATTCCCCATTCCACTCCTCCAAACCTTGACTGAGAAGCTCAAAAATCCCATTCCCCCCCCCCCAAATACCCCATTCCACTCTCCCGAACTCTGACTGACAAGCCCAGGGACCCCATATATCCTCCAAACTCCCCATTCCATTTTGGGGGGTGGGGGGGGACTCCCAGAACCCCCAGCCCCCCTCTCACATGCAGTCCTGCTCCCCAAACCCCAATTTGGGGGATTTGGAACCCTCAGGATCCCCAACCCCCTGCTTCTCACATGCAGTCCTGCTCCCCCAGCCCCTATTTGGGAGGCATGGGACACCCAGGACCCTCCCTCACATGCAGTCCTGCTCCAGCTCCCAGAGCAGCTTCACCCTCGTGTCCCTCACGGTGTCCCCTCGGCAGCGCCGCAGCTCCGCGGTGTTCCTCTCCTGAAATCACATCCTAAACCATTCCAGCTGGGGTGGGGGGGGGGGTCCCACCCCACCCTAGTCCTGCCCACCCCACCCTAGTCCTGCCCAACCCGAGGGTCTCACCAGGCGCCGGCACAGGGTGCGCAGGAGGTTCAGGGTGTCCCAGCGGTGACAATTGTCCTCCCAGAACGAGGTGACAGCCACCACAGGCTTGTCCCCGTGCCAGGGCAGGTGGTGGTACAGGTTCCCTGCGCCACCAAAAAACAGGAATTGAACTCTCCAAGAGGTTTTTTTGGGGGTTGGAAAACCAATATTCCTTTGTTGGGTGCACCCAAATGTACCTCCAGAACCCACCAGAGCACAGGACAGTCATGGACTGATCCATATTCATCACATTGTGTTACATATTATCACATTTAATGAATACTCTGCCAGTTATCTCCATGGAGTTATTCAGACCTGAGTAGCAGTCTTTTGAGAGGCTTTGGTGGTCGTTTGCAAACATCCCATTCCCCAAATTTCCCTTTGATGGTTCTGGATCTTTTGATGAACCTTCTCTCCTTGAGAGCATCTCAAATACACCCTCAGGTCACGGTGCCCCTTCTCTGATCTCTCTGCTCTGACACTCAACCTTTATTCCTCAAACTGAGACATCTCCCAGCCCATATTAATTAATCACCGATTTAGGTAATTAATGAAGGACTAATTTGCACAAGATTATTAATCACAGATATAGAAAATTAACACAAAGCCACTTTAATCTCTGGTGTTTGTACTAAGCACTACATGGAACAAAACTAAGCCTGATATAGGGATCAAACACTATTTTTGTACTATTATTTTATTATTGTGATATAATATTTTAGATATTTGTATAATATTCTCTATATTTATATAATATTTTATATTTACATTATATTTTCTGTGTTTATACAATACATCCTGGTTTGTGTCTCCACCCCCTCCCGAGGTACCCCCCCCACTCACCATCAAACACGGGGGGGCTCAGGGGGGTGGCTGAGGAGTCGTGTCCAATCCCGAGCTCAAATCCCAGCGGATCAGGACCCTCTGGGACCATCGTGGCCGAGTAAAACACCCCACAGAGCCCCCACTGGCACTGGGGCAAGAGCTGCTGCTGCAAAATAACCCCAAAACCACTCAAATGGGAGGTTAATTAATGGTTTGAATTAATTGTTTGAATTACTCATCAGCACTATATTAACCACAAGCCAGGGGTTGGGCTTAAAGCACTTTTGGGTGGCATTCAGCAAAGTTTGGCTTTTCTGGGATCACAGGTTGAGGAAATTAGTGGGACTTTGAGTTTTGCTAAATTAACCCTGATGGCCTTCAATGAACAAAGCCTGGGGGAAAGAAATATTAAAGTATACATTAATCACATGTTAATTATATTAATATATTATTAATATATATTAATGGCATATTAATTCTATATTGTATATTAAGTATCATATAGTATGTGTCAATTATATATACTTTAGTGTATATATAGTATATATTTTATATATGAATAATTAAACCATATTATATAATATACATTTATATGTTATATGCTGAATATATGTATTAATAAAAATAAACAAATATGTGTATATGTCCCCATGTCCCATATCCCCCATGTCCCCCTGTCCCCATGTCCCACCTGTGCCCGTTCCACATCCACGGGTGCCACAATGTCCCTCTGCCGCCCGTCCAGGGTCCCCTCATGGGTGCAGATCTCCAGGAGCACCCGACCCCGATAATCCACCCCCAAGTCCTGGGTAACAAAGGGGAGGTTTGGGTGGGTGTCCCTCCCCAAAACGGCCACTGTGCCCATCCTGCCATCCCCTTGTGCCTATCCTGTCACCCCCCCATGCCCACCCTGTCACCCCCTCACTCTGTACCCGCGCACAGTCGGGCCGGGGGCCATACAGGGGCAGGAAGGCGGGTCCAAAGCAGGGCAGGAAGCCGGGGGTCCCCCCTGAGATCAAAAAAAAGGGGTGTCAGGGGTACCGGGGGGGTCTGGGTGCTGGGGACCCCCCAACAGTGGGCCCTACTCACCCTGGAGTTCCTCAGGGTCTTGGTAGATCTGGGACAGGTGGATGGTGGCAGTGCCCAGGACTTTGGTCCGGCACGACCTGTGGAGGGGAGTATGAGGGGTCCCCCAAACATGGGGGGGTCACCCAAATACAGGGGTGTTTCCCAAATCCGAGGAGGTGTCCCCCAATCCCGAGGTGTCCCCCACTCACCCCTGGAGAAGGTCCAGCTGG
>NW_020926090.1:0-1056 GCF_003984885.1 Neopelma chrysocephalum
CTTGATGGCAATCTGCTGTGGTACAATTGATGATTCTGTAATTCTCCACCCTAAATCCCTCCAGGGTGCATCCCACTGTGTTGTAGACGACGGGAAAAGAAGACACAAACACAGTTTTCGTGTTACATCTAATCCAACTTTATTGCTGTAGGCTTCGTGCTTATAAAGGTTAATAATTAGCCTCATACATATTATTAGCATAGGCTCATCATTGGCTTCTAATTACCTAAATCTTATTTGCGCAATGCTGCTTCTTTCTCATGCTTATAGTTACTTTATTTGCTACTTTGCTACTTTCTCTACCTTTCCCATCCTGTTGCTCTAATTTTTCTATCACGTATGCATTTTCATAGACAATGCAGCTTCACATCAGACAATGCAGCTTCACAGTTTCTTAGACAATGCAGTTTCTCAGACAATGCAATTTCTCAAACACAGTGAACAGTGACCTTCTGATAGTTTTCCTTGCTTTAGCGTGAGACCAGACCTATAGAATCTTTCTCATGCCCTCTCTCTAATAACCAGGTTTCTGCAATATTTTCCACACGCTGGCCCAAAAACGACGGCCCTTTTTGCCCAGAAGGAGGGGCCTGACCCTCTGGCTCTCACCTGCCCTTTGTGCGCTTGTGGGGTGAAGTTGTAGCCTCACAATTAAAGTTTGAGGTTGTGCAAAAGTTAAGTTGTTTTCCATGGTAGCAGTGGAGCTGGTTAGGTGGTTTCCATGGACACGGCCTTGGGTTGCAGGGAGTACAAGGTTAAGACGGTTTGCTAATGTGCAGGTGCTTGCATTCCTGAGTGTTGTTTTGAGAATATGTTTGTGTTGTGTGTGAGATTGGCAAGCTCAATAAACCCTAACCCTAACCCTAACCCTAAGCCTGAACCAAACCCGAACCCTAACCCTAACCTTACCCTAACCCTAACCCCTAAGCCTAACCCCAAACCTAACCCTAACCCTAACCCGAACCCTAAACCCTAAACCTAAACCCTAACCCTAACTCTAACCCTAACCATAACCCTAACCCTAACCGTAAACCCTAAACCCTAAACCATAACCCC
>NW_020926090.1:1156-1481 GCF_003984885.1 Neopelma chrysocephalum
AAGACTAACCCTAACCCTAACCCTAACCCTAAACCTAACCCTAACCCTAAGCCTAACCCTAACCCTAACCGTAACCCCAAGCCTAAGCCTAAGCCTAACCCTAAGCCTAAGCCTAACCCTAACCCTAAGCCTAAGCCTAACCCTAACCCTAAGCCTAACCCCTAACCCTAACCAGAACCCGAACCCGAACCCGCACCCGAATCCTAACCCTAACACTAAACCCTAACCCTAACCCTAACCCGAACCCTAACACTAACCTGAAACCTAAGCTTAACCTGAACCCTAACCCGAACCCGAACCCGAACCCGAACCCTAAACCGAACCC
>NW_020926090.1:1491-3192 GCF_003984885.1 Neopelma chrysocephalum
GGCTCTCGCCTGCCCTTTGTGCGCCTCGCTCATTTCTTCGCGCGCAGCCAGGGCTCCCGGCCCCAGCGCCTCCAGTCTGGGAGGAATCTTTAACTGTATCCGATTTTTGCCCTCGGCCAGCAGAGGAGGGGCCTGACCCTCCAGCTCTCGCCTACCCTTTGTGTGCCTCACTCGGCTCTACATGAGGAGCAGGGACTCCTGACCCATACGCCTCCAGTCATGGAGGAACCCTCGACCATATGCAATTTTAGCTCCCGACCGGTCGGCGCACCAGTCCATGAAGAACAGCATTTTTTGCCCAGAGGGACGGGCCTGACCCCCAGGCTCTCGTCTGCCCTTTGTGCGCTTGTGGGTGAAGTTGTAGCCCCACAATTAAAGTTTGTGGTAGTGCAAAAGTTAGGCCGTGTTCCATGGGAGCAGTGGAGCTGGTTAGGTGGTTTCCATGGACACGGTCTTGGGTTGCAGGAAGTACAAGGTTAAGGCTGTTTGCTAATGTGCAGGTGCTTGGATTCCTGGGTGTTGTTTTGAGAATATGTTTGTGTTGTGTGTGAAGTTGGCAAGCTCAATAAACCCTAACCCTAACCCTAACCCTAAACCTTAGTCTAAGCCTAAGCCTAAACCCAAACCCTAACCCGAACCCTAACCCTAAACCTAAACCGAACCCTAACCCTAAATGTAAACCTAAACCTAACCCTAACCCTAACCCAAACCCTAACACTAACCCTAACCCAGCACTTTGTGCGCCTCGCTCGGCCCTACGCGCGCAGCAGGGGCTCCCGGCTCCGGCGCCTCCGGTCTTGGAGGAATTCTTGTCCACATCCGATTTTGGCCCTCGGGCGGCCCCGGGCCACCAGGACGCCTGCGCGGAAACGACGGCCCTTTTTGCCCAGAAGGAGGGGCCTGACCCTCCGGCTCTCGCCTGCCCTTTGTGCACCTCGCTCGGGTCTAAGCGCGCAGCCGGGGCTCCCGGCCCCAGCGCCTCTGCTTTGGAAGGAATCCCCGACCGTATCGGACTTTGGGTCCCGGCCAGCCCCGAGCATTCCAGGGCGCCGGCCTGCAAACGATGGCCCTTTTTACCCAGAAGGATGGGCCTGACCCTCCGGCTCTCGCCTTCCCTTTGTGCGCCTCCGGTCTGGGAGGAATCCTCGACCGTATCCGATTTTGGCTCTCGGCCGTCCCCAGGCCGCCAGGACGCCTGCCCGTAAACGATGGCCCTGTTTTTCCAAAAGGAGGTCCCTGACCCTCCTGCTCTCGCCTGCCCTTTGTGCGCCTCGCTCGGCTCTACGCGCAAAGCTGGGGCTCCCGGCCCCGGTGCCTCCGGTCTGGGAGGAATCCTCGACCGTATCTGATTTTAGCCCCCGGCCGGCTCCAGGACGCCCGGCGCGTCGACCCATGAACGCCGGCCCATTTTACCCAGAGGGAGGGGCCTGACCCTCCGGCTCTCACCTGCCCTTTGTGCGCCTCGCTCGGCTCTTCGCGCGCAGCTTCGCGACCACCTTCTCAGGGATCCCCACAGCTCCAGGCTCTGCCCATCCGCTTTGCTGCAAGTGTTGAGGCTCCAGCAGAACCCCCCAAGGCCAAGGGCCTTTTGGACACTTTCCCTTCCGCACTGCACATTTGGGCAAGTGTTGTGGAGCACAAGGGCACTTTTTTCCTCTTCCCAGATGCCTTGTGGACACCAAGCACCCAAAAAAAGCTTCT
>NW_020926090.1:3202-7300 GCF_003984885.1 Neopelma chrysocephalum
CCCCAGCGCTACCAAAACCCGGCCACAGAAACCCACCACATTTCCCCAGCATGTTTTTAATGTGCACTGCAGGAACTTTGTCCCCTTCTGCAGCACATAAATATGTTGACTGGGCAGGGCCAGCCCGACCTGCAGATCCTCTGCTGTTGAGGAACCTTTGGTAAATGTGTAACCCAATGTTTGCAGGCCCCACCACCCTTTGCCCTCAGTGTCCACCTGTCCATTGCATCCTTGGATCTCCCCAGAGGCTGGTGCACGACAGGGGATGTGATTCACCCGCTCAGTGCCAGGTTCTTTGGCCCAAGTGTCTCTGAGGCTGTTTCAGAAATGAGTTCCATTGTCTGATTCAATTCTTTCAGGGATTTCATGTCACCATAAAACTTGTTTCTCCAGGCCCAGGACAGTGTTCCAGGCAGTGCCTTGGGACACAGGAGATGTTTCCAGCCATCCAGTGTTGATTCCCCCATAGCAAGCACATGGCATTGCTGAGGGGTGTGGGGCAGTGGGATACAGACAATCTGCCAGGCTTCCCCATGCTTATATTTCAGCCATGGTGAGCAAAATCTTCTCCAAATAGGTTTTTTGGGATGTCCAAAAACTCCTTAGTTTGATATTTCTGAGACTAAATCTTCACAAAATGAGTGTTTCTCAGCCCCAAAACTCCCTAAAGCAGTGTTTTAGACCCCTAAGTGGGTGTTTCTGAGCCAAAACTCTCCCAAAATTGATGTTTCTGGGCTCAAAATATCCTTCAATTGTTTTATTATTTGGTTTGGGGTTTGTTGATTTTTTTTTGAGCCCAAAGTTTGCTTAATTGGTGTCTCAGCCTCAGAGCTCTCTAAATGTGAATTTCTGAGCCCAAAAGCTCCTGAAATTGGTGTTCTGGAGCCCCAAGGCCCCCCAGATTGCTCTTTCTCAGCCTCAAAACTCCTGAAATCGCTGTTATTACCCCAAACCTCCAAAAGAGGGGTGTCTAAGCCGCAAAGTTCCTGAAATTGGGGTTCCACAGCCCCGAACCCCCTAACTCGTGCCACATGCCCCATTTGCCATCAGACCATGGGGTTCGCTCCCAGTGCTCCCAGTTCCCTCCCAGTGCCATTCCTGGTGCCCCGAGAGGCCCCAGGAGCAGGCAGGGGCCACTGGCTGTGCCCCCCTCACCCCCCCAGGGACCCCGGGGCTCTGCCGTTCCTCTCCCGCCCCAGGAGCCGCCCCCTGCTCGGAGCATTTTCGCTTTCGGTTTCCAGGGATTTCCGAGAAACTGGTGTAAAGCCGAGAAATGAGTTGCCAGGGGATAAAGGGCAGGGGTGGATCCTGCAGGAGTGGGGTAGGGCAGGAGGAATATAAGCGTCAGGAGCTCCCCAGTGCTCCCACCCTCGCAGCGGAGCCGCTTTGTCCCGACCTTCTTCCCAGGTAAGTGCAGCCCCTCGCTCCCACCTTCCCCCCATGTGGCTACTTTTGCTCCCAAAATTAATGTTTCTGAGCCCACAAGCTCCCTAAATCACTGGTTTGGAGGTCCAAAGCTGCTGAGCCCCAAATCTGCTTCAATTGATCTTTTGCAGCCCAAAAGCTTTTTAATTCACTCTTTCTGAGCTGAAAATATCCCCAAATCGCTTTCCCTGACCCAAAGCTCCTGATACCAGGTTTCCTGAGCCTCAAGCTCCCCAGATGGGGGTTTCTTAGGCCCAAGGTTCCCTAAATCAGTGTTTTGGAGCACCAGAGCTCCCTAAATCAGTCTTGCTGAACCCAAATGCACCCTGGATTGCTGTTTCAGGCCCCAAAAGATCCATAAATACTTGTTTCTGAGACCAAGAGCTCCCTTCATTGGAATTGGTGAGCTCAAAAGCTCCCTAAATGAGACTTTCTGAGGTCAAAAGCTCCCCAAATGAGTGTTTCTGAGCCAAATACTCTCAAAATTGGTGTTTCTCAACCCCAAATCTCCCTAAAGCAGTGTTTGAGACACCAAAAGCTCCCTAAATGGATGGTTCTGACTCCCAAAGCTCCCTAAATCACTGCTGCTGAGATCAAAAGCTCCCAAACTTGCAGTATCTGAGACCAAAAGCTCCTGAGTGGAGGTTTTTGAGCCCCCAGAAAACCAGAAATTGTGGGGTTTGAGCCCAGAAGTTCCCTACACCTTTTTTCTGAGCCTCCAAGATCCCAAAATGGGTATTTCTGAATGCAGGAGCTCCCTAAATCACTGTCACTCAGCCCAAAAGCTCCCCAGGTGGGTGTGGGGTGGGTTGACTCTGACTGGGTGCCAGGCACCCACCAAAGCCACTTGATCACTGCCCTCCACACCTGGACAGGGGAGAGAAAATACAGCAAAAGCTTCATGGGTTGAGATAAGGACAGGGAGAGATGCCTCACTGATTACCATCATGGGCAAAACAGACTGGAATTGGGGAAATTATTTGAATTTATTACCAACAAAATCAGAGCAGGATAATGAGAGGTAAAAGAAATCTTACAGACATCTTCCCCCCAAGCCCCCTCCATCCCAACCCTCCCTCCTCCTCCTCAGTGGTTCAGGGAGACTGGAATGTCATCCAAAACATCACGGGCTGTTCCTGCTGCTGCTCAGAGAGAGGAGACAAAGTCCCTTCCCTGCTCCAAGGTGGGTCCCCCATAGGGCCACAAGTCTTTCCAGGAAAACTTGCTCCAGCGTGGGCTCCTCTCTCCAAGGGTCCCCAGGTCCCTGCAGGGTCTCTGCTCCAGCACAGGCTTCCCACAGGACCACATCCTTCTTTTCGGGCATCCCCTGCTCCAGTGTGGGCTCCTCCTTGGGCTGCAGGGGAATCTCAGCCCTGGTGCCTGAAGCACCTCCTGCCCCTCCTTCTGCACTGCCCTGGGGGTCTGCAGAGCTGTTCATCTGTTCTCACTGCTCTTCTCTGTCTGTAATTCCTTCTGCACAACAGATGGAGCCACTGGAATTGGCTGTGCCGGATATGGGGGAACCTTCTGGCAGCTGCTCACAGAACCCACCCATGGAGCCCTCCTGCTACCAAAACCTGGCCACATGAACCCAATATAGGGTGTTTTCGAGCCCCAAAGGTCCCTGAATTGGTCCTTCTGGTCCAGATGCTCCCAAAATCAATGGTTTGAACATCAAAAGCTCGTTAAATCACTGGCTCTGACCCTAAAAGGTCCCTAAACGTGTGTTTCCTAGGCCCAAAGCTTCCTAAATCAGGGTTCCTGAACAAGACCCTCTCTAAACAAAATTTTTTGGAAGCCCAAAAATTCCTTGAATGGATATTCCTGAGCCCAGAATCTCCCAAAAGAGTGTTTCTCAGCTCCAAAGCTCCCTAAATTGGTGTTCTGGACCAAAAAAACGTTTCTAAATGGGTATTTCTTAGCCTAAATACTCCCTACATTGCTGATTCTGAGCTTAAAAGATCCCTCAATGGGGGCTTTTTAGGCCCAGAAGCTCCTGAAATCAGTGTTCTGGAGCCCCAAAGTCCCTCAAATCAGTTTCTTAGCCCCAAAGACCCCTAAGTCATTCTTTCTGAGCCCCAGAGCTCCCAAAATTTGTCTTTCTGAGCCTTGCAGCTCCCAAAATTAATGTTCCAAAGCCTTGAATCCCCCTAACTTAAGCCACATGCCCTGATTGCCATCAGATCGTGTGGTTCAGGGGCTAAAAATTCCAGTGCCACCCCAGAGCTCCCACTATTGCTCACTGGTCCTCCCTAGCACTCTCATTTCCCCCCCAGTGCTCCCAGTATGGTTCTCTGGCTCCCCCCAGTGCTCCCAGTATCACACACCAACCCTCCACTTTCCACTCCCAAGTCTCCCCTGGAGCACTGTAGGGGAGTTTCCCACGCCAGGGCCTGGATTTTGGAGCTCATCTCTAAGGGGGCGGGGGCAGAAGAAGACCCTGCCCAGCCCTTTGAGCTCTCAGCTCTGGAGCTTCGTGGTTTTCCTGCAGCTCTTCCCATTTTTCTCTTCTCCAGGTGCAGGTCCTGGGTCGTGACACGCCCGGGGAGCCTCAGCAGGGCAGCTCCTGGCAGAGGGTGTCCTTGGTCACAGCAGTTTCTGTGACCAAATACTCTGGAGCAGCCCAAGAGCTGGATGGGAGGTAGGAGCTCTTGGGAGTGAGGGGTTTTCATG
>NW_020926091.1:0-539 GCF_003984885.1 Neopelma chrysocephalum
CTTTAATAAGGCCTCAGTTGGTGCTGTTAAAAAGTTGGGGCCTGACAAATTGCAAAGGTGCAACTTTGGCAGTTGAGTTTGGAAGCGTCTGGAAATTGGCTCCACTGCGCATCATTAAAACCACAAGTTCTTTCTCTCCTGGAAATTAGCAGCTCTGAGCTCACTGTCATCTAGAGCACAGGGAAAAATGGCCTCACAGGGCAAAAAACATTCCCTTGACAACTGCTAGGATCTCTACAATGCTTTTCTTAAATGCCAAGTCAACTGAAGAAATCCCGCTCTAATCAATTTTGTTTCAAGACTGTGGGACTGAAACACAAATGGACATCAGAGAAAAGGGACTGCAGTCAGTCTGGGCTCACCATAAGCATTGCTAGGTGGAAAACTCAAGGCTTGACAAAGCTGGGTAGTCCCAGCAATGGTCAAAATCAAATCCCTTTGGTTGGGTTACACTCAGGGTGGTCCTGCTGTGGCAGGAGGGGAGGCCAACAGGGCTAATCCAGCATATCATCAACTGGGGCACATCTGCATTCTGCACA
>NW_020926091.1:549-2313 GCF_003984885.1 Neopelma chrysocephalum
CTCCGGCTGTCCTTCTGCGGCCCGCTGCTCATCGACCACTTCTACTGCGACGGGCCACCGCTCTTCCTCGTCGCCGCCACGGACACACGCCCCAACCAGGCTCTGCTCTTTGTCCTGGCGGGGTTCAACATCGTTGCCACCAGCCTGCTCATCCTCGGCTCCTACGCCTGCGCCGCGCTGGCCGTGGGCAGGATGGGCCCCGGCGCGGGACGGCGCAAGGCCTGCTCCACCTGCGCCGCCCACCTGGCAGCCCTCGGCATCTGCTACGTGGCCCTCGCCTTTAATTACATGCAGCCCAGCTCGGCCCACTCGCTGAGGAGCAAGAAAGTGGCATCTGTCTTCTACACCATCGTAGTGCCCTTGGTGAACCCCGTGGTTTACAGCCTGAGGAACCAGGAGGTGAACAACGCCCTCAGCAGCTTCATCAGGAGGACAATGTACTGATGAAAGACAACCTTATATTGTTTCCCTGGGTCGTTTCTCTGTAAGGAGAATGTCTCATGTAGAGGAGACTGAGGGGAGTCCTCATTGCAGTTACAGCGTCCTGGGGAGGGGAAGGGAAGGGGTGGCTACTGATCTCTTGAGGTGACCGGGGACAGAACCCAAGGCAATGGCCTGAAGTTGTGTCAGGGGAGGTTTAAGTTGGATGTTCAAAAAAGGTTCTTCACTCAGAGGGTGGCTGGGCACTGAACAGGCTCCCCAGGGCAGTGGGCACAGCACCAAGGCTGACAGAGCTCAAGGAGTGTTTGGACAATACTCTCCTGCTCATGGTGTGACTTGGGAATGGTCCCGTGCAGGGCCAGCAGTTGGACTCCATGATCCTTCCCTTCCAACGCGGCATATTCTTTGATTCTGGGAGTCTGGGAGGTCTTTGAGACTGTTGCCTCCAAGAGCATTTGGTACCTTCTTACAGCTGGAAAATTAATTAGTCTGCTCTCAAACTGTGTCCACTAATAAAGTTGCATCACTCTTGTCTCAGCTACAAACTTCTTGCCCACTTTACCTCAACCCTTACCCTCTCCTTGCCATGTGATAGTCATGATGCCACTGGGCAAAACAAGGGAAAAGGTGTCCAAGAGCCAGGGACGGGGACACTCTGCATCTTCACACACAATCACAGGATGGTGGAAATTTGGTGGGACTTCTGGAGATGACCTCGTCCTGCTCAAAGCCAGGGCAACCAGACAGGCTGCCAAGGAGTGTGTCCACTCTGAATAGCTTTAACCATGGGCACCCCACAACCTTTCTGGGGTTTCAGTCTTGATTGCCTTTATGGAAATAAAGCTTTTTCTATGTTTCAATTGAGTTGTAGCATCATAGAATCACAGAGTGGTTTGGGTTGGCAGAGACCTTAAAGATGATCTTGTTTCAACCCCGTGTCTTGGGCAGGGACACCTTCCACTAGACCAGCTTGCTCCGAGCCCCATCTAACCTGGCCTTGAGCACTTCCAGGGATTGGGCAGCCACTGGGCACTACTGGCAAGAGTTTGGTTCTGTTCTCTTTTATCCTCCCTGCAAACAGAGATTTAGACTCACCAAGAAGTTCCCTCCCTCAGCCTTCTCTTCTCCGGGTTGAACTCCCTCACCTTGGTCCTTCTATGAGAGGTCCTAGTCACTTAATCCCCCTCACTCATCCTGTTGCAGCATGTCCTTGCCTCTCCTGCTCTGAGCAGCTGACACCTGCACACAGCACCCCAGCTGTGGGCTCTGACCTGCAGGCAATGCTTTTCCTAGAGCTGCCCAGGAGGATCTTGACCTTCTTTC
>NW_020926091.1:2323-3100 GCF_003984885.1 Neopelma chrysocephalum
GGGAAATGGAGTGCCACACAGAGATCAGAGCACTTGGTTTTCCATAAGATGGCACTGGTGCCTGTTTCTCAGCCATGGAAACCATTCAGGAACACTCCTCTTTCCAGAGATGCTGGAATCCAAATGGAGCTGGGTGGACAGATGCCTAAGGATGGATATCAGCTTGTGTGCAACTCCAAATCCTGGATGCCTTTTAAAACAGGCATCTGAATCCATGGGACCAACCTGGAGTCCAATTGCCAAGCTATGAGCAGAGGCGAGATTTTGATGCTTCTCCTGTCTTGCAAAGCTGCAAAGGTTGCAATAGCAAGTCTAAGTCTGCTGTGCTTCACCCCCTCCCACCCACCAAAGCCCTGTGTTCCCCACATGAACTTGAAGGTCCCTTCCAACCCAAACCAGTACAGGATTCTCTGACCTTCAGCCACGATAAAGTGCTGCTACCCCTTTCTGCAGCAAGCTGCATATCCCGAAATTTTCCTCAAAACCAAGACATGCTCTTTCCTTCTGCCCAACAGCCTAAAACACTAGAAAGAGGGAACTCTGTCAGCCAGCCATGATTTTCTTTGCCACGGCAGGAAAAGTTGAACAGAAAATACTCATCTCATTTCTGATCCTCTTTCTCTGAAGGTCTATTTTTGGCTGCCCACACAAATGGATACCCCTGGGCCTGTCTCTCACCACAGAGCTCTTCTCATAGTCTTACCAATGGGACTGCCCTGTTGGAACAGGAGGGTGGAAATACAGACAGCACCATCATCCAAATAAATGGAGGAAAAA
>NW_020926092.1:0-1074 GCF_003984885.1 Neopelma chrysocephalum
AGCTGCTGGGAGGGCGACACTGTAGGGGCTGGAATAAAGCCAAGGTCCTCACCAGTCACTGCATCTTTGGCTCTGTGTCCCTTTGGTGTTGCTGGGGCAGGTGCTTGGCACGGGGTTGTGAGGTTGGTGGGGAGGGAGCTGGGGGACTGTGTCCGGGTGGCACTCAGGGATACCATCCCCTGCATGGGGTTGCAGACTGGGCATGAGATTCCCCCCGCCTCCTTCCTGAGCAATAAATCCCCAGGGCCAAATCCTGGCCCTGGCTCAGGGTCCGTGCAGTCCCTGTGCTGCAGACACCGCCCTGTCACTGTCCCCAGGGTTGGGGCTGGCTGCTGGAGGGATGGGGTTGTCACTGGGAACACAGCACCTGCAGTGCCCTTGTGCAGGGTTCAGGGATCTTTCCATGGAGCTCATTTTGTGCTGGTAGGAATAGCTGCAGTTGCTGGTGCTGCTGGGGCAGAGCTGGGTGAGTGGGGTGGTTCATAATTAATGTGCTGGAGCTCCAGGCGTGTTCCCATCTCCTCTTGAATTACGGGTGAGGAGCACAGACCATTATCTGGGAGCAGAGTAGGGCAGGTTGAACTTTTTCATCATTTCTGGAGGGAACCACTGCCAGTGCAGGGCTCCAGCCCCCAGCCCCAGGGGTGGCTGCGGCACCCGTGGGCACAGGGGTCCTGAGAATCTCCCTGTGAGGCTTCAGAGGTGAAGCCTGGGCTGGAAGAGGCTCTCTGTGGGTGAAGGGGCCCAATCCCAGACCCCCTGATCCCCACGCCGGGGTACTGGGGCTCTGTGATCCCTCAGACCTCAAGGCTGGAGCTCTGTGCCCACCGTGCCACGGGACACGCAGGACACATGGGACATGCAGGACACAAGGAACACACGGGACATTCAGGACACAAGGAACACTCGGGACATTCAGGACACGCGGGGGCGCCGCGAGAACGCGCACGGGGAGGTGCCTGGAGCACCGCGGCAGCCGCCAGGGGGCGCTCGGCTCCCGGCAGCGTCCCCGCCACTGTCACCGGTGTGTCCGTGAGCCCGTGACCTGTGTCCGTGTGTCCTGTGTCCTGTGTC
>NW_020926093.1:0-4203 GCF_003984885.1 Neopelma chrysocephalum
CCCCCCGGCTGGGGTCCTAGAAACTCGGAAACAGTGTTCAACTGGACCCAGGTCTGGGACTGAAAAAGCTGGGAGTTCTTCTCCACTGGGAGTGGGCAGCAGAAGACAGAAAGGCGGCAGCAGTGAAGCCAGGTAAAACCTGGATGCGAATTTAGTAGAGCAATACAGGAATTAGAGAATTAAATACAAAATGCAGGCTTTAAGCAAAAGCATAGAGAACTTAGTATTAAGAAACAGCGAAGATAATATATTCACTAGAATATAGGACGCTCTGACATGAAAGAACATAAAGCATGGACACAAAGAACTAAAAATGCTAGCATACACAAAAAAGGACATATAGAAGAGAAACAAAGGGAGATAAGAAAAGGGACGAACCAAGAAATCAGGTACTCTTGCCAGACACTGGAAATCCCTGCCAAATGCACAAGGAAACTCTCCAAATTAGGGAAGAATCAAAAGTTTATGAAGATGATGATGGAAGGACACTGAGTTCATGGAGATGATGAACAGGAACGACCCCTGAAATTCTCCCCAAATTGGAGACCACACCTCTAACTCCGCCTCAACTCCGCCTGTTATGAATATTAAAAGTAGGTGTTGCAATATAATGAATATTCATAATATGTGATGCAATTGCTTGACAAAAAGTGTATAAAAATCTCAGTTGGAAGTTACTGGAGTGGAGCAGCTCTTCCAGGGCGACCTGGGCTGCTCCCCGGCCGTAAATAAATAAATACCTCCTGCTTATAGACTGAAAATTCGTCTCTGAGCAGTTTCTCCACGCCTTCTTTGGGGCACAAATTGGCATCAACTGCTCGTATGTGAACTGCTTGAAAGGTTTAGTTAAATCTGGTAATCCTAGTGCTGGAGCTGACATCAAGGACTGTTTCAGTTGTTTAAACACATCTCTGGTCTCCTCTGTCCACGTTACAACTCCCTCTTTGCCCGTTTTCAGGGCCAAACTGTTGGACTGTTCTTAAAGCCTTGTGGAAGGACTCTCCGGGTTAGTTGTGTTTTCCTCCCTGTCTCAGGATTTTCCCACTCAAAAGGCAAAAATCTCTTGGCTGTCTTTGTGTACAGGAATGCAGAAAAAGGCATCTTTAAGATCAAGGACAGTGAACCATCCTAAATCCTCTGTCAATGTGGTTAACAGTGTATAGGGTAGATGTCCTCAGTTATTTTATTGATGGCCCTAAGATCTTGGACCAGCCGATAGCTTTTGCCATCAGCCTTTTTTACCAGTAGGTTGGAGGTATTAAATCTGGATTCACATTCCACCAGTAAACCAAATTTAAGAAACCTTTCAATTATAGGTGCTAAGCCTTTTCGGCTTTCTAGTTTCAAAGGATATTGGTTTTGCCGGGACTGCTCCTGGCCTGAGTGTGATGCTTACTGGTTCGGCTTGTTTTGACTTCCCAGGGTACTCGCTGGCCCAGACTAAAGGTATGACAGCATTTTCAACTTCTGCAGGGATCTCTCCATGACTTTCCTGTATAAAGAAAGCAGCTGACTTGATATATTTAGTGTCTGGAATTACAACTTTTTTTTCTCCCCCCTTGCAGAATTTAATTTCAGCCTCTAATTTTTTTCCTTATGTCATCTGTGGACTGTCCCTACAAATAAATACACCAGGTTTTTCTTTCCCAGATCTGACTCTCTATCAGTGTCAGTATATTTCCTGATGACATCCTTCAACCTGTTCAGAAAATCTGTGGGTGATTCATTTGCATCTTGTCCAACCTCACACATTTTGGACCAGTTTATCGCCTTCGGAACCCCACGCCAGAATCCATAAATTACCCAGTCTTGATAACGTTTCAATGCTTCCAGATTTGCTGGTACATTGGGATCCCATTTGGGTTTGTCGGGGGGGAAGATGTCCTTAATATCTTCCCCTGGAAACTGCCCAGAGGTTTTTAGCATCTCAGTTGCAGTTGGAGCAGCTCTTTTTACCATCTCCTTCTCTGTTTGATCTAATAAAGTATCCATCATAACTTCCAGGTCATACCAGTCAGGGTTCTGAGTTTTGATTGCTCTCTGGACATAGTTAGCTGCTCTGTCTGGGTTATCTCTATATGCCCCTACAGAATCCTTCCATTGCTGTAACTCAACCAGTGAGAAAGGAACTTAAATAAAACTTTCAATAAAATTTGTGGGACAGGAGCAGCCTTAACTCGATCTTTCTTCTTCCCTTTTCCTAAAGCCATTTCTGATTTTTCTGTCTCTTTTGAGCCTTTGTTTTTCTTATCTCCCCCTCCCAATCCAGGGTGTATTAATAGAAACAAAAACAACTCTGCACACCGGATTTCTTCCCGTTTCTGTTCTACATTGAAAAGCAAAATTAATTGCAACACTGTGTCTAGTTCAAAAGAACCAAATTCCAGCCAAGTCACTCCTCTCATTTGTCCAAACAAGGGCCAAGCATCTACAGAGAGCCTACAAAGTTCTTCCTTTTTTTAAAGTTGTCTCAGAACCGGTCAAAGTTTTCCAGTGTTTCAAAACCAAACTCAGGGGGAGATTCCTTAGGAATCTTAAACTTTGAATCCACACAACCCACGATTGCAAAACACAAACAAAACACACACTAGGCCCACCCCCTGTGAATTGGGGCTGGGGGCTTTTTGGGACCACTCCATCATTCTCATCATCTTCAGGGCACAAAGGGTACACGGTCACCCAGTTCTTGACTGTGTTCTGCTGTTCAGGCAAAGATATGAGTGTTCTCCAAACAGCACAGGCCTTGCCTTGACAAGAGACTAAACATTTCTACTGAATTCAGGGGTAGAATTGATATAGGGAGCATGGAATGGGGTGAGAGGGTTGAGGAATGTGTAAACTACTTGTGCTAAAGGGTGAGGAATATAATATAGCTACTTCTAAAATCTACTTCTACTATAATTGCATATAAAGCTTATAAAAATTAGAAAAATAAAAAAAAACCTAAAAGGGTCTTAAGGCATCAGTTTATACCAACACATTCAATTTAGAGGAATTACAGAGATGTGACTGAACCACATTTGTGCCATAAGTTTTAATGATGGCAAATCAGATCTACTGATAGAAATGAATTTATTTAGGGTTACAAATGATCAGACAAAAGATCTTCATCAGAATTATTTACTGCACAAGAGAAACACTAAAACTACCAGGAGTACAGGATAAGATAGGACAGTGCTCTACACTAAAGCAATTGTTGAAGCATTTCTACTCAAGCTGGCACAAAAGCAAGAATTCTTAATTAGAGATGGATGGAACTCCCCCACACCAACACTCATGAGGAGATCTCTGCTCTCAACCTCCAGCAGTGACCTTGGGGGGTCCCCAGCCAAGGCAGGAATCTCCACACCCCCCCAAGAAGGGTTCTGTTGGAAGAAGCTGCCCCTGGGAAAGGGGACTGGCCCTTTGTGGTCGAAAGGGATGGACTGACAGTCACTGGACTCCAGGGGTTGCCTCACCATCAGGGGCTTCATTCGGGGTGGAAGCAGCGGCCAAAGCTCTTCCCGCAGTTGGGGCACTGGTAGGGCTTCTTTTATCGGTGGGTCTGTTGGTGTCTGGTCAAGGCACCGCTCTGGGTGAAGCTCTTCCCACACTCCCCACACTTGTAGGGCCTCTCCCCAGTGTGGATGCGCCGGTGCCTGATGAGGTTGGAGTTCAGGTTGAAGCTCTTCCCACATTCAGTGCAGCGGAAGGGTCTCTCATCTGTGTGCATCCGCTCATGCCTGAGGAGATGTGAGCTGGTCTGAAACCTCTTCCCACATTCCAAGCACTTGTAGGGCCGTTCCCCAGTGTGGATACGCTGGTGTTTGCGAAGTGTGGAGCTGTCACTGAAGCTCTTCCCACATTCCCTACATGTGTAGGGGCATTCCCCAGTGTGGATGTGCTGGTGGATGCGGAGGTGATAGCTCTGGCTGAAGCTCTTCCCACATTCCATACATGTGTAGGGTCGTTCCCCAGTGTGGGTCTGCTGGTGGGTGCAGAGCTGATAGCTCTGGCTGAAGCTCTTCCCACATTCCCCACACGTGTAGGGACGTACCCCAGTGTGAGTGTGCTGGTGTCGGATCAGGTGGGAGATGCTCCTGAAGCTCTTCCCACATTCCAAGCACCTGAAGGGCTTCTGCCTGCTGGGAGGCTGCTCAGGGACCACCAGGTCACAGCTCTCCCTCAAGCTCTGGCCGCCTTCCTGGCACAGGCTGGGTCTTT
>NW_020926094.1:0-6997 GCF_003984885.1 Neopelma chrysocephalum
GGGAGACCCCAAAACCCATCTTGATATTCCCACGGCGCCCTGCCAGGGTGGTCTGTGGGGGGGGGGTCTTAGTCCTGCCCCCCCAACCCATCACTGACCCCCCCGGGGGGGGCCAGGCCGCCAGCACAGACCAGTTTGCTGCCTCCATTCCCAGAAGAAAGAATAAAGTTAAAACATCTGTTAATTTATAAACCAATTTAACCATGACTGGTTAATAAATAGCTTCCAGCTGGCACCCCCAACCCGTGCCGGGCGAGGGGGACCGGGGGGGGCACAGCCGGGCTCGATGCTCTCCCACAGCCCCCCCGGGGTCATTGTCACTTGTCCCCCTGGGGGTGTCCCCGGGGTCCCCGGGGATTCACCGTGAGAGCCCGGTGCCCGCTGGGGGGGGCACGACCACGGTGGCTGGCACAGGGGGGTCCCGGGGGGATGTAGGGGCTGGGATGGTGCCCAAGGGGGGGTCTCTGGTCATGAGGGGCGGGTGGGGATGTGGGGACACGGGGACCTGGGGGTGGGGGCTGCCCTGCTGCGGGGGGGTGTTTGGGGATGGGGAGGTGGGAGGGCTGGGTGGAAGGGGGTGTGTCTGCCAGGGATGTGCTTGTGTGTGCCAGGGTGTGCTCCTGTGTGCATCTCTGTGGGTGTACATGTGTGTGTGTGTGTGCCAGGGCTGTGCACATGTGGGCATCCGTGTGTGTGCACAGGAGTGTGTGTATGTGTATGTGCACATACATGTGTGATGTGCCAGGGATGTCCACGTGTGTGCATCCACGTGTGTGCATCCACGTGTGTGCATCCATGTGTGTGCATCCATGAGTGTGCACACGTGTGACCCCCGTGTGTGTCCCACCCCAGCAGGGCCAAGCAGGGCCCCCCTGTCTCTCCCGCCATCCCCACGGCTCCAGGGGCTGGTGACGTGTCCCCGGCCCTGTGGAGCACCACCCTCGCTGCTCACTGATCCAGGATGGATGCCCTGAAAAAGGGTCTGCCCCCGGCACTGGGGGGATCCCCACTCCAGCCCCCCACCCCTCTCCGGAGGCCGGGGGGTCGTGGATCTGGGGCAGGAGCCCCTTCCCGGCCGCGGCGCCCGACACGTGTCGCAATAGTAATGTAATTTGTCCGTTAACAATGGGCAGCTTGAGGTTTATATTTAATTACACCGATCGCACCAACCTGAACTCACCCTTATTCATCAATAATGCATGGGTTTGTGTTTATCGCTGCTTAATTAATCTGTGCTTACGACAATTAAAGGCTCGCAAAATCCCCCAAGGTGGCAGCGGGGAGCGGCTGCGCCGGGCTGGCACGAGCGCCGTGCCGGCGTCGTGGTGCTGGTGGTGGTGGTGCTGGCACCACTGGCACAGTGACGGCGTGGTGGCGGCGCCGGCGTGGTCATCGTGGCGGTGTGGTCACCGCGCCGGTGTGGCCGTGGTGCCAGCGTGGTGGCAGCGATGCCAGGGCGGTCACTGTGCCGGCGTGTGGTGGCATCTGGTCACGGCGCCATCGTGGTCACTGTGCTGGTGTGGTCACAGTGCTGGTGGTGCCATCATGGCCACGGTGGCACCATGGTCACAGTGCCAGTGTGGTGGCAGTGCTGGCGTGGTCGCTGTGCCAGGGTCAGAGCCAGAGCAGCCGCCAAACAGGGTGACCCCCCCATGCACCCCCACCCTCAGGCGCCAGGAGGGAGGCAAAGAAAGACCCCTCCACACTTCGCTGCCGCAGCGGGGGCCCCCCACCCTCCCTCCCCACAAGGACACCACCGATGCCACAACATCCATCTCACCCATCCCTGCACCCCCAAACCACCCCCGTCCCTCCTCCCCGGCGCTTTGTCCCCCATTTCCCCTTCTCCCTGCCCGCTCCCCACGCCCTGTTCCCCTTGGCGGGCAGGGGGGGCCGGTGCCCCCCAGGCCGTGCCAGGCCAGCTCTGTGCCTTTAAGCGCGTTGCCGCGGCTGTCCCGGATCAGCCGGAGCGCCTATTAAATTTTTATGCGAAGTGTAAATGGGCCAGGTCTCCAGCTTCCCGCTCCCTCCGAATGATTTATTACTCGCAAATACCACAGAACTAATTAGTATAGTAATTAATTAATACGAATTTGCATATTTGCATGTGCAATTAGTGCAGTGGAGTGATTACTCTGAAAATGAGAAGTTGGGCCTGTCAGATGGGAGTGTGAACTGGAGTGGAAAAGCCTCGTGAAAATGATCCCGGGCGGCGGCACCGGGCACGCGGGCGGCACCGGGCACGCGGCGGCACCGGCGGGCGCCAGAGCCCCTCTCTGTGTGTGCGTGTGGGGTGCTCAGCCCCCAGGACACCCCCTTTCCCCCCATCCCATCCCATCCCAGCCCCAGTCCCCACGCCATGGGGACCGCTCCATCCCTCGGCCATCTCCATGGCGACTCGCTGTGCCAGGCGCATCGCCATGGCAACGGGCCGGGCCACGCAGCCTCGCCATGGCGACTGTCGTCATCGCGCTCTGTCGCCATGGAGACCCCCCCCATCTCCCCGAAATCCGCTCCCCGCCGGGCCCCCCCCCACCTCGGGGTTGGGGTGGGGGTGCTGCTCCTCAGGGTGGGGGTCCCCGAAGGCACACGGGGGGCAGGATGGGGGTCCCTGGTGTCCCCAGGGATCGGAGCACCCCAGGATGGGGACGAGCAGCCCAGGGTGCCCCACGCTGGGGGTCTCCAGTCCCCGAGGGCCGGTGGGAGCAGCCAAGCCCTGTGATGGCAGCCCCTGGCTGGACCCGCTCCCAAGGGACGGTGACCCGAGACCCCCCAGGACGGGGGCCTGGCACCCACAGATCCAAGTGCAGCCCTTTGCCTTTGTCCCTGGTGCCATGCTGGTGCCTCCTCACCGTGCCCACCCGCCTGGCTGAGGCCTGACGCACTCGGTGCATTTCTGGGAGGGCCACTGGCCGCCTGTCCCCTGGTTTTGGGGCACAGACGAGCAGGGTGGGGGGTGATGGAGGGGGACACGGCTGCGGGCAGCCCCTGCCACCCCCACACACTGTGTCCCCCCTACTCCCCGCACCTCCCCAGCCCCCTGAAATGGGCCCAAGCGCTGCCATCTGCTGCGGGGGGGCCAGGGGCTGCTGCCAGCAGCGCTCCTTGAGCTGTGCCCATGCTGGTGGCACCACTGGTGTGTGTCCCCCGACCTGCCAGGGTGGCCATGGAGGGGCTGCTGTGGCCACAACTGGCCTCCTGGGGGTGGCTGTGACATCACAGTGATGTCACAGTCCAGGTGTGATGTCACCAGGGTGGCCTTGTTCCCCCACCAGCAGCACAATGGCAGCTCCCTCCAGCCCTGGATCAGGGGTTGGGGTCCACTGTCCCAGCCCCCCCAGTGTCCCCAAAGAGCATCTGACCCCAGCAGGGACAAACCCAGCGACCCCTGGGTGACAAAGAAGCACAGAGTGGGGGGGGACAAGTCCCCTGGGGCCACCTATGCCCCCACCCCGGGACCCTCCATCCCCAGCCCCACAGGGCTCCGGCAGATTCCCACTGGACAATTCCCAGGGCACCGTTTGCCTAATTAACAACATGTGGCTTAAAAAGCACTTGGCACATCCCAGGTCTGTGTGTGACAGTGGGGGACATGTGGGGGGGCAGGAGGGGACACAGACAGGGGGGTTGGATGCCCCAGGGCAGGATCCAACCAGGACCACAGCCCCAGGGCTGGCACAGCATCGCCCCATCCTCCTCTGGCTAAAGAAGGGGGGGTTCATCAAACCCCTCCCAATCCCAGCTGAGTCAGGGCCTCCCCTTTTCTCCCTCCATCCTTCGTTTCCCTCCTCCATCGGCTTCCTCTTGCCAGGCTCCCCAACCCACCCATGACCCCACGGTCACCCCTGCAGGGACCTTTAGGGACACGGGGACAGGCAGGGCACCCACCCCCCTCCTCATCCCCACGATCCCCCCACTCACAGCTCTGGGTGACCGTCACTCACCCCGTGACGGGAAGATGCCCAGGGAGGGGTCCCACGAGGGAGGAGCTGCTCTAGGGACCCGGCCCGGAGGCAGGGCAGCAGGGACAGGGACAGGGACAGGGATAGGGGCAGGGACAGGGACAGGGATGGGGACAGGGACAGGGGCAGGGGCAGGGACGGGCTCAGCTCCTGCTCCCGCCGCTCTCCTCCCCTCGGTGACATTCCCGGCGGTGGCTCCGCCGCGCGTTAGCGCATCCATCTCTCCCCATCCTTCACCTCCCAGAAATATTGCAGCGCCGAGCCGGCTCCATCTGGCACGGCCCCCGCCTCCCCCCGCACCGCACCGGGGACGCGCCGGAGCCGCATCCGCCCGCCCGGGCCCCGCACGGACCGGCCCGAGGGGGCACAGCGACCCTGCCAGCCAGGGGGGGGCAGCCGGGATGGGCCCCGTCCCGCACCGGGGAGGGATGATTTGGCCTCGCCGAGGCGGTGCCACGCACCGGCCCCACGCTGGGGATGCGGCAGCCGGCTGAGCCCCGGAAAACTCGCCCCACGCGGAGCCCCTGGAGCCACCGCGGGCCCAGCTGGCTCCCAGCCGGGTCCCGGCACCATCCAGCACCCGGATCCCACCCCTGGCTCTGCCAGGGCTGACCCGCTGCCGTGCCCTGGCCGTGCCCCCCAGGATGGCACGTGTCCCCTGGCTGCCACCTCCGGGATGGAGCCGTGGCTGCCGCAGGCAGGGTCATCACGTGCATCCATGGCCTTCCTGCTGGAGGGAGGGAAGGGACATGGAGGATGGATTTTGGAGGAGGAAAGAGCTTTGTGCCCTTTCCTGCTGGGCACTGGGGACTTGGCTGGGGTGGCCGGGGCTGGAGGTGGCAGTGCTGGGACAGCTGGTCCTGGCACACAGGGACCAGCAGTGGGATGGGCAGCAGAGCCCAGGGGTCACTGGACCTAATTCCCCCATCCCCTGCACCCAAAAAGGCAGCACTCAGCCCTGCCCCTGCTCCCCCCCCCGCTCCCACCCAGCTCCCTGAGCTGTGCCTGGTCCTGGGTTCACCTTGACCTCACCTGCCCCTGCTGTGCACAGCAGCCCCAATTCCCATGGGATGGATCCTGCTCATGCAGCCCCTGCGCCATGACAACAGGACCCTGCTCACCTCCCCGGATGAAACCCCCACTCCAAAGTCACCCGGGGACCCGAGCAGGGCTGCCCCTGCCCCCTCTGCCCTGTGCCATCGCTGGCTGTGGTGGAGGGACAGCACGGGGACAGCGCCGGGCTCCCTCTCCTGCCCTCACCGTGTCCTGGCACAGTCCGGCCAAGGGCCCGCGGCACCACGAGGCAGCGGTTTGGGTTTTCATCTCCCCACTCCTCTTTCATCTCCTCTCCCCGTTTCATGTCTCCACTTTCTTCTCCCTCCCAGCGCTGCGCATGCTGATGAGCCTCACGCCGGCGCCCACCCGGGCGCTCCCCGGCTGCTAATTAGGCTGGAACGGATACACCGGGCCGGGGGCTCGTGAATGTCCCTGTCCCCATCCCTGTCCCTTCGTGGGCCAGCCCGGCCACTCACCCTGTGGCATCTCCTTGGCCTCAGGCAGCCCCGGTGCCCCCGCAGATCCCCCACGTGCTGTGAGCCCCGTGCCAGGAACCAGGACACCGCCGGCCTCGCTGCCCCGACGCCCGGGGTGTGGCCACCCCCTGGCCTGGGGACCAAGGGACTTACCCAGAGCTGGCACCGGTGTGCCACGGGCATCAGGAGAGGGTGGGCTCCCGGAGCGCGGCGATGCCCGCCAGGCACCCGCTGGCAAGATGGAGATGGCAGCAACAGAGGGAGCCGAGCGGTGCTGCGGGAAGGGGACGCGGCGTGCCGGGAGGATGCCCGGGAATCGGTGCCCGGCGTGGCACCGGCACCGGCAGGGCTGGGGTGGGCCCTGCCTCCCCGCGGGCCGGCCCCAGCCCAGGTGCCATCTGCTCGGCCGCAGCCGTGAGTGACAGTCGGGGGGTTCGGCGGCGGGGGGGACTCTCACCGGCAGAGCGGAGGCCCCTCTGTCACGTGCCAGCCCCGGCACCTGCACCGGGGGAGCGGGCACCGCCGGAGCCGCTGGCACGGCCCCGGCAGCCAGGCATGGCCAGCCCTTTGTCTGTGTGTGGGTACAGACGTGGCCACCGCTGTCACCGCGTCCCTGCCGTGCCCACGCCGTGGATGGCACGTGCTGGTGTGTGGCACCTCATCCCCGACCCACACCCCTCAACCCAGGCAGGCCCCGGCCCCTCAGGCTCGTGGGGACAGAGGCATCCAGGACGTGGCACCGGCCTCGATGGGCGCAGCCAGGAGCGGGGTACTGGGTGATGGGATGTGGCTCCTGGGGACACCCTGTGCCCGTCTGGGCTCCCTGACCCCACGGGAAGGGCAGCAGTGGTTTCTGGGCGCACAGACACCGTGTTGGGGGCAGATTTGGAGGCCAGAGGGTGACGGGGTAGATTTGGAGGCCGGAGGGTGACAGAGCAGGCGCCAGCGAGGAGTCGCCCGGCAGACAAAGGCCTGGCCGGCTGTGCCGCGGCACCGCTGGGCCTCGGCCACCGGCACCGTGGCACCGGCACCCGCGAGGGGCTTGGAGCCCGTGTGTGTTGGGGAGGACACGTGTGTGCAGGCGTGTGTGTGTGTGTGTGTGTGTGTGCACGGCCAAGGGCTGTGTGGGGCTGTGCCGTGGGCACGGAGGGAGGTTGGCGTGGCCGTGTGGCCACGGGGGTGATGGAGGCTCCACGCGCCACCCGCGCGGGTACACACGGCCCCGCAACCACCAACCCTGCCCACGCCACACCCGCAGCCCCCCTGCCCACCCCGCTGTGGCCACGCCGGGCACCGCCACCACCGCCACGGTGCCCGGCCGCAGCCCCCAGCCCGCGCCAGGCCCTCGCCGGCACCGCCATCGCTGCCCGGCTGCCGGCTGAGGGTGGGGACGGACCCGCTTGAGCCGCCGCGGCATTTTGCGGCGAGCCGCAGATGCCAGCTCCCAGCGAGGGACCCCGTGGCATCTCCCCCCTCGCCCCGGCGCCCGCCGGGGTCCCCGCC
>NW_020926095.1:0-3230 GCF_003984885.1 Neopelma chrysocephalum
GAGCTTGTGCCCACATGGCAGCAGCTGCCTGGGCCTCTGGCTTTCTCAATGCTCTGCTGCACACAGCCAATACATTTTCCCTGCCCCTGTGCCAGGGCAATGCCCTGGGCCAGTTCTTCTGTGATATCGCACACATCCTCAAGCTCTCCTGCTCACACTCAGGCTACCTCAGGGAAATTGGGCTCATGGTGGTTGGTGTCTGTTTAGTGTTCTGTTGTTTCATTTTCATTGTTTTCTCCTATGTGCAGATCCTCAGGGCTGTGCTGAGGATCCCCTCTCAGCAGGGACGGCACAAAGCCTTTTCCACCTGCCTCCCTCACCTGGCCGTGGTCTCCCTGTTCCTCAGCACTGCCATATTTGCCAACCTCAAGCCCTCTTCCATCTCCTCCCCATCCCTGGATCTGGCACTATCAGTTCTGTACTCAGTGGTTCCTCCGGCACTGAACCCCCTCATCTACAGCCTCAGGAACCAGGAGCTCAAGGATGCCCTGAGGAAAATGATGACTGGATGCTTTTCAGGAGCAATAAAGTGCCTGTTTTCTGGTGTGTAGCATTCAGAATGGGACTCCTTCATGGACCAGCCTTCCTGCTCAGGTTTTTCATGGAGGTCATCAGGATCTTCTTGCAATACTTTTCTGTGCAGTGAAGTGTTATTATGCATCTGCCTTCTAATTTAGTCTCTACCCATTGAATTTTACCCAGAGACTTTATAAATGATGAATTGTGCTCTCTGAGTGTTTAAACACAACAAAGGACCCTGCAGTGCCTTCCTTGTCCAAGACCCTTCTTCTCAGATGTTCCTAAAGGACAGCACACTGCAGGACAGGGTGTATTTGCAAAGGGGAAGGGGACAATAATCCCAGCCCAGCAGCACTGCCAGGGAGCAGCAGGGCTTGGTCTTTGCAGAGCTGCTCTCTTGCCACTTCCACACTGTCCTGCTGAGCCCCTTTCTGGCTGTGAGGCCTGAGTGCTCTCTGAGCACAGTCCTGGGGGCTGGAAGCCCTTGGAGCACAGGCAGGAACAGGCCCTGGGAACTTGTGAAGCAGAGCTGGGCTCCCTTCCAGCATCTCCAGGATGCTGTGGGATCTTCTGAGGCCACTGCATGGACTGGGTCACTTCTGCTGTGACCTTGTTCCAGGGCTGGAACTCTCCTGCAGTGTCACCATGACACTCCTGCTCTCTGCTTTCCAGGTTTCCTTTTCAGATCCAGTCTTCCCCTCCTGTTCACAGGGACATCCTGGGAGTGCTTCAGAGCTGCCATCCTGGGGCAGCTCCTGCCCAGCGTGGGCAGGCACAAGGTCTCTCCACCTGCTCCTCTCACCTCCCAGTGCCACTGTTTTCTGCAGCCTCCTCCTCCCTGCCCAGCACAGCCCTCCTGGCAGAGTTGGACACAGCCCTTGTTCTACACCCTCCTCAGGCACCTGCCCAACCCCCTCAGCTCCAGCCTGATGGCCACAAACCTTCAGGGCAGGGAGGCACCGGGCAAAATGCTGAGCAAACCTTTCAGCTGCACTCAAACCCAAGTGGAGGGGTTGGACTCTAGGAAGAAATCCCTTCTCATTCTCCAGAACCACCAGGACAACCTGTGTTGTGTCCTGGGCACTCCTCTGGAAGTGTGGGCTATGGCAAAGGTTTTGGTGTCAGGGATATTGAGAAGGCTGGGCAGTGTCACTGGGAGACCTCTCCCAAAGCCTTGGAAAGGCCAGAGCCATCCCAGAGCTTCCTGGGGCCTTGGCAAAGGCAGACATGGAAGCAGTCTGCAAACAGGGCAGCAAGGAGGGTTGGCAGAGTTCCAGACTGCTCAGGCTCAGCAGGGAAGGGGATCTGGCAAGTCCTGCTGCAGCCATTGCCAGGCATGGGAAGGACAAGGCAGGGATTGCAGAACCCCTGTGGGAGAGAACAGAAGGGGATGTTGTGTGCCCAGACTTTATCAAGGCCCTTGACATGGTCTCCTGTGGTCTCCTTATGGCCAGACTGGTGAGAGCTGGACTGAAGAAGTGGAAGATGTGGTGGGTGGGAAGTTGCTGAATGAAGAGCGTCCAATAAAATCCATGGTACAAAGTCCTCTTGGCAGCAACTTCCCTATGAAATCCCTCAGTGACCAGCCCTTGAACACCACTAGAGAACATCTTTATTATCTCTCTGTACAATGGGACAAAATGTATTTTCAAGTCCTTTGTGGATGATGCCAAATTTCAGGGAGCCCTTGAGCACCCTGTCCTGGTTTAAAGACACAGATTGGGGTGGGAACTCCAATGAAATGTATTCACTCCCCTTTTATTCCCCACCAGTACAAGGCGACAATATACAAGGAGGTATAAGTGAAAAAATAAGAGTTTACTGACAAGAAATAGAGCAGCAAAAACAGCAATACCAACAGAACAGTTCAAAGCAACAGCAGAGAGAGAAATTGCCTCCTCTCTACCCCCTGCCCCAACTCCCTTTAGTAAACAGATAAAACCAGGGATCAACACGTGCCTCCCTTCCCCCTTTTCCCCCTGAATGAACAAAGAACAAAAATAAAACCACATGAAAAAGGGGCAAAGCAACATGTGGGAAACTCTCTGGTCTGAGATCAGTTGTGCTGCCCAAGAACACGCTGACTCCAGAGGTGTCCAAGGGGGGCAGAGCCGGCGACTCCGGTCCGTGCGGCGGCGGGGGGGAGGCAGCGGCTCTGCTTGATTCCATGGAGTTCTGGGGAGGCACAGTGACCTATTTGTTCCATGAGGGTCTGAAATGTCTCAGGGTTCCTTTGGTTCCAAAGAGACCCTGCATGTCACAATGGTCCCTTGGTTCCATGAGATTCCACAGTGTCCCTGTAATCCTTTGGTTCCATGAGGCCCTGCAGTGTCACGGTGCCACTTGATTCCGTGACGTTGCAAAGAATGAGAATGGCCCCTTGATTTAAGGCCAACTGCACATGGGGCTGCCTTGGGGGGAGTGTGGGCACCCAGACAAGGGAGTTGTCACCCCCCTGGACTCAGCCCTGGGGTCACCACATCTGGACTGGTCTGTCTGTCTGTGAGGTTCCCCATTCTGGAGGAAGGAGGAAGAACTGGAGAGGGTCTAGAGGAGATCTGACAGGATGGAGCTTTTCTCCGTATTGGAAATAGAATGAAATCTCCACAAAGAGTAGCATGGAAGGTTCAGACTGAAGGTGAGGAAAAAGAAATGTCACTCAGTGGGGACCCTTGTGGTGCAAGAGGTCACCCAGAGGGAGTCAGGATCAG